>NC_134699.1:1592398-1851443 GCF_050947455.1 Rhinoderma darwinii | reverse complement strand
AGTATCTATATATATATATATATATATATATATGAGGTTAGGGCTTCATGGTGACAGTCACTATTGAGGTCCAGTATCTATATATATATATATATGAGGTTAGGGCTTCATGGTGACAGTCACTATTGAGGTCCAGTATCTATATATATATATGAGGTTAGGGCTTCATGGTGACAGTCACTATTGAGGTCCAGTATCTATATATATATATGAGGTTAGGGCTTCATGGTGACCGTCACTATTGAGGTCCAGTATCTATATATATATATATGAGGTTAGGGCTTCATGGTGACAGTCACTATTGAGGTCCAGTATCTATATATATATATATGAGGTTAGGGCTTCATGGCGACAGTCACTATTGAGGTCCAGTATCTATATATATATATGAGGTTAGGGCTTCATGGCGACAGTCACTATTGAGGTCCAGTATCTATATATATATATATGAGGTTAGGGCTTCATGGCGACAGTCACTATTGAGGTCTAGTATCTATATATCTATATATATATATATATATATATATATGAGGTTAGGGCTTCATGGTGACAGTCACTATTGAGGTCCAGTATCTATATATATATATATATATATATATATATATGAGGTTAGGGCTTCATGGCGACAGTCACTATTGAGGTCCAGTATCTATATATATATATATGGGGTTAGGGCTTCATGGTGACAGTCACTATTGAGGTCCAGTATCTATATATATATATATATATGAGGTTAGGGCTTCATGGTGACAGTCACTATTGAGGTCCAGTATCTATATATATGAGGTTAGGGCTTCATGGTGACAGTCACTATTGAGGTCCAGTATCTATATATATATATGAGGTTAGGGCTTCATGGTGACAGTCACTATTGAGGTCCAGTATCTATATATATATGAGGTTAGGGCTTCATGGTGACAGTCACTATTGAGGTCCAATATCTATATATATATATAGGAGGTTAGGGCTTCATGGCGACAGTCACTATTGAGGTCCAGTATCTATATATATATATGAGGTTAGGGCTTCATGGCGACAGTCACTATTGAGGTCCAGTATCTATATATATATATGAGGTTAGGGCTTCATGGCGACAGTCACTATTGAGGTCCAGTATCTATATATATATATATATGAGGTTAGGGCTTCATGGTGACAGTCACTATTGAGGTCCAGTATCTATATATATATATAAGGTTAGGGCTTCATGGTGACAGTCACTATTGAGGTCCAGTATCTATATATATATATATATATGAGGTTAGGGCTTCATGGCGACAGTCACTATTGAGGTCCAGTATCTATATATATATATGAGGTTAGGGCTTCATGGTGACAGTCACTATTGAGGTCCAGTATCTATATATATATGAGGTTAGGGCTTCATGGCGACAGTCACTATTGAGGTCCAGTATCTATATATATATATATGAGGTTAGGGCTTCATGGTGACAGTCACTATTGAGGTCCAGTATCTATATATATATATGAGGTTAGGGCTTCATGGTGACAGTCACTATTGAGGTCCAGTATCTATATATATATATATGAGGTTAGGGCTTCATGGCGACAGTCACTATTGAGGTCCAGTATCTATATATATATATGAGGTTAGGGCTTCATGGCGACAGTCACTATTGAGGTCCAGTATCTATATATATATATATGAGGTTAGGGCTTCATGGTGACAGTCACTATTGAGGTCCAGTATCTATAAATATATATGAGGTTAGGGCTTCATGGTGACAGTCACTATTGAGGTCCAGTATCTATATATATATATGAGGTTAGGGCTTCATGGTGACAGTCACTATTGAGGTCCAGTATCTATATGTATATATGAGGTTAGGGCTTCATGGCGACAGTCACTATTGAGGTCCAGTATCTATATATATATATGAGGTTAGGGCTTCATGGCGACAGTCACTATTGAGGTCCAGTATCTATATATATATATATATGGGGTTAGGGCTTCATGGTGACAGTCACTATTGAGGTCCAGTATCTATATATATATATATATATATATGAGGTTAGGGCTTCATGGTGACAGTCACTATTGAGGTTCAGTATCTATATATATATATATGGGGTTAGGGCTTCATGGCGACAGTCACTATTGAGGTCCAGTATCTATATATATATATATATGGGGTTAGGGCTTCATGGTGACAGTCACTATTGAGGTCCAGTATCTATATATATGAGGTTAGGGCTTCATGGTGACAGTCACTATTGAGGTCCAGTATCTATATATATATATGAGGTTAGGGCTTCATGGTCACAGTCACTATTGAGGTCCAATATCTATATATATATATATATATATGAGGTTAGGGCTTCATGGCGACAGTCACTATTGAGGTCCAGTATCTATATATATATATATGAGGTTAGGGCTTCATGGTGACAGTCACTATTGAGGTCCAGTATCTATATATATATATGAGGTTAGGGCTTCATGGTGACAGTCACTATTGAGGTCCAGTATCTATATATATATGAGGTTAGGGCTTCATGGCGACAGTCACTATTGAGGTCCAGTATCTATATATATATATGAGGTTAGGGCTTCATGGTGACAGTCACTATTGAGGTCCAGTATCTATATATATATATGGGGTTAGGGCTTCATGGTGACAGTCACTATTGAGGTCCAGTATCTATATATATATATATATATGAGGTTAGGGCTTCATGGTGACAGTCACTATTGAGGTCCAGTATCTATATATATATATATGAGGTTAGGGCTTCATGGCGACAGTCACTATTGAGGTCCAGTATCTATTTATATATATATATATATATATATGAGGTTAGGGCTTCATGGTGACAGTCACTATTGAGGTCCAGTATCTATATATATATATGAGGTTAGGGCTTCATGGCGACAGTCACTATTGAGGTCCAGTATCTATATATATATATATATATATATATATGAGGTTAGGGCTTCATGGTGACAGTCACTATTGAGGTCCAGTATCTATATATATATATATATGAGGTTAGGGCTTCATGGTGACAGTCACTATTGAGGTCCAGTATCTATATATATATATGAGGTTAGGGCTTCATGGTGACAGTCACTATTGAGGTCCAGTATCTATATATATATATGAGGTTAGGGCTTCATGGTGACCGTCACTATTGAGGTCCAGTATCTATATATATATATATGAGGTTAGGGCTTCATGGTGACAGTCACTATTGAGGTCCAGTATCTATATATATATATATGAGGTTAGGGCTTCATGGCGACAGTCACTATTGAGGTCCAGTATCTATATATATATATGAGGTTAGGGCTTCATGGCGACAGTCACTATTGAGGTCCAGTATCTATATATATATATATGAGGTTAGGGCTTCATGGCGACAGTCACTATTGAGGTCTAGTATCTATATATCTATATATATATATATATATATATATATGAGGTTAGGGCTTCATGGTGACAGTCACTATTGAGGTCCAGTATCTATATATATATATATATATATGAGGTTAGGGCTTCATGGCGACAGTCACTATTGAGGTCCAGTATCTATATATATATATATGGGGTTAGGGCTTCATGGTGACAGTCACTATTGAGGTCCAGTATCTATATATATATATATATATATATATATGAGGTTAGGGCTTCATGGTGACAGTCACTATTGAGGTCCAGTATCTATATATATGAGGTTAGGACTTCATGGTGACAGTCACTATTGAGGTCCAGTATCTATATATATATATGAGGTTAGGGCTTCATGGTGACAGTCACTATTGAGGTCCAGTATCTATATATATATGAGGTTAGGGCTTCATGGTGACAGTCACTATTGAGGTCCAATATCTATATATATATATATATATAGGAGGTTAGGGCTTCATGGCGACAGTCACTATTGAGGTCCAGTATCTATATATATATATGAGGTTAGGGCTTCATGGCGACAGTCACTATTGAGGTCCAGTATCTATATATATATATGAGGTTAGGGCTTCATGGCGACAGTCACTATTGAGGTCCAGTATCTATATATATATATATGAGGTTAGGGCTTCATGGTGACAGTCACTATTGAGGTCCAGTATCTATATATATATATAAGGTTAGGGCTTCATGGTGACAGTCACTATTGAGGTCCAGTATCTATATATATATATATATATGAGGTTAGGGCTTCATGGCGACAGTCACTATTGAGGTCCAGTATCTATATATATATATATATATGAGGTTAGGGCTTCATGGTGACAGTCACTATTGAGGTCCAGTATCTATATATATATATAAGGTTAGGGCTTCATGGTGACAGTCACTATTGAGGTCCAGTATCTATATATATATATATATATGAGGTTAGGGCTTCATGGTGACAGTCACTATTGAGGTCCAGTATCTATATATATATATGAGGTTAGGGCTTCATGGTGACAGTCACTATTGAGGTCCAGTATCTATATATATATATGAGGTTAGGGCTTCATGGTGACAGTCACTATTGAGGTCCAGTATCTATATATATATGAGGTTAGGGCTTCATGGCGACAGTCACTATTGAGGTCCAGTATCTATATATATATATGAGGTTAGGGCTTCATGGTGACAGTCACTATTGAGGTCCAGTATCTATATATATATATGAGGTTAGGGCTTCATGGTGACAGTCACTATTGAGGTCCAGTATCTATATATATATATATGAGGTTAGGGCTTCATGGCGACAGTCACTATTGAGGTCCAGTATCTATATATATATATGAGGTTAGGGCTTCATGGCGACAGTCACTATTGAGGTCCAGTATCTATATATATATATGAGGTTAGGGCTTCATGGTGACAGTCACTATTGAGGTCCAGTATCTATATATATATATATGAGGTTAGGGCTTCATGGCGACAGTCACTATTGAGGTCCAGTATCTATATATATATATATATATATATATATGAGGTTAGGGCTTCATGGTGACAGTCACTATTGAGGTCCAGTATCTATATATATATATATATATATATATATGAGGTTAGGGCTTCATGGTGACAGTCACTATTGAGGTCCAGTATCTATATATATATATGAGGTTAGGGCTTCATGGTGACAGTCACTATTGAGGTCCAGTATCTATATATATATATGAGGTTAGGGCTTCATGGTGACCGTCACTATTGAGGTCCAGTATCTATATATATATATATGAGGTTAGGGCTTCATGGTGACAGTCACTATTGAGGTCCAGTATCTATATATATATATATGAGGTTAGGGCTTCATGGCGACAGTCACTATTGAGGTCCAGTATCTATATATATATATGAGGTTAGGGCTTCATGGCGACAGTCACTATTGAGGTCCAGTATCTATATATATATATATGAGGTTAGGGCTTCATGGCGACAGTCACTATTGAGGTCTAGTATCTATATATCTATATATATATATATATATATATATATGAGGTTAGGGCTTCATGGTGACAGTCACTATTGAGGTCCAGTATCTATATATATATATATATATATGAGGTTAGGGCTTCATGGCGACAGTCACTATTGAGGTCCAGTATCTATATATATATATATATGGGGTTAGGGCTTCATGGTGACAGTCACTATTGAGGTCCAGTATCTATATATATATATATATATATATATATGAGGTTAGGGCTTCATGGTGACAGTCACTATTGAGGTCCAGTATCTATATATATGAGGTTAGGACTTCATGGTGACAGTCACTATTGAGGTCCAGTATCTATATATATATATGAGGTTAGGGCTTCATGGTGACAGTCACTATTGAGGTCCAGTATCTATATATATATGAGGTTAGGGCTTCATGGTGACAGTCACTATTGAGGTCCAATATCTATATATATATATATATATAGGAGGTTAGGGCTTCATGGCGACAGTCACTATTGAGGTCCAGTATCTATATATATATATGAGGTTAGGGCTTCATGGCGACAGTCACTATTGAGGTCCAGTATCTATATATATATATGAGGTTAGGGCTTCATGGCGACAGTCACTATTGAGGTCCAGTATCTATATATATATATATGAGGTTAGGGCTTCATGGTGACAGTCACTATTGAGGTCCAGTATCTATATATATATATAAGGTTAGGGCTTCATGGTGACAGTCACTATTGAGGTCCAGTATCTATATATATATATATATATGAGGTTAGGGCTTCATGGCGACAGTCACTATTGAGGTCCAGTATCTATATATATATATATATATGAGGTTAGGGCTTCATGGTGACAGTCACTATTGAGGTCCAGTATCTATATATATATATAAGGTTAGGGCTTCATGGTGACCGTCACTATTGAGGTCCAGTATCTATATATATATATATATATGAGGTTAGGGCTTCATGGCGACAGTCACTATTGAGGTCCAGTATCTATATATATATATATATATGAGGTTAGGGCTTCATGGTGACAGTCACTATTGAGGTCCAGTATCTATATATATATATATATATGAGGTTAGGGCTTCATGGTGACAGTCACTATTGAGGTCCAGTATCTATATATATATATGAGGTTAGGGCTTCATGGTGACAGTCACTATTGAGGTCCAGTATCTATATATATATATGAGGTTAGGGCTTCATGGTGACAGTCACTATTGAGGTCCAGTATCTATATATATATGAGGTTAGGGCTTCATGGCGACAGTCACTATTGAGGTCCAGTATCTATATATATATATGAGGTTAGGGCTTCATGGTGACAGTCACTATTGAGGTCCAGTATCTATATATATATATGAGGTTAGGGCTTCATGGTGACAGTCACTATTGAGGTCCAGTATCTATATATATATATATGAGGTTAGGGCTTCATGGCGACAGTCACTATTGAGGTCCAGTATCTATATATATATATGAGGTTAGGGCTTCATGGCGACAGTCACTATTGAGGTCCAGTATCTATATATATATATGAGGTTAGGGCTTCATGGTGACAGTCACTATTGAGGTCCAGTATCTATATATATATATATGAGGTTAGGGCTTCATGGTGACAGTCACTATTGAGGTCCAGTATCTATATGTATATATGAGGTTAGGGCTTCATGGCGACAGTCACTATTGAGGTCCAGTATCTATATATATATATGAGGTTAGGGCTTCATGGCGACAGTCACTATTGAGGTCCAGTATCTATATATATATATATATGGGGTTAGGGCTTCATGGTGACAGTCACTATTGAGGTCCAGTATCTATATATATATATATATATATATATATGAGGTTAGGGCTTCATGGTGACAGTCACTATTGAGGTTCAGTATCTATATATATATATATATGGGGTTAGGGCTTCATGGCGACAGTCACTATTGAGGTCCAGTATCTATATATATATATATATGGGGTTAGGGCTTCATGGTGACAGTCACTATTGAGGTCCAGTATCTATATATATGAGGTTAGGGCTTCATGGTGACAGTCACTATTGAGGTCCAGTATCTATATATATATATGAGGTTAGGGCTTCATGGTGACAGTCACTATTGAGGTCCAGTATCTATATATATATATGAGGTTAGGGCTTCATGGTGACAGTCACTATTGAGGTCCAGTATCTATATATATATATGAGGTTAGGGCTTCATGGTGACAGTCACTATTGAGGTCCAGTATCTATATATATATATATGAGGTTAGGGCTTCATGGTGACAGTCACTATTGAGGTCCAGTATCTATATATATATATATGGGGTTAGGGCTTCATGGTGACAGTCACTATTGAGGTCCAGTATCTATATATATATATATATATATATATATATATATATATGAGGTTAGGGCTTCATGGTGACAGTCACTATTGAGGTCCAGTATCTATATATATATATGAGGTTAGGGCTTCATGGCGACAGTCACTATTGAGGTCCAGTATCTATATATATATATATATGAGGTTAGGGCTTCATGGCGACAGTCACTATTGAGGTCCAGTATCTATATATATATATGAGGTTAGGGCTTCATGGTGACAGTCACTATTGAGGTCCAATATCTATATATATATATATATATGAGGTTAGGGCTTCATGGCAACAGTCACTATTGAGGTCCAGTATCTATATATATATATGAGGTTAGGGCTTCATGGTGACAGTCACTATTGAGGTCCAGTATCTATATATATATATGAGGTTAGGGCTTCATGGTGACAGTCACTATTGAGGTCCAGTATCTATATATATATATGAGGTTAGGGCTTCATGGTGACAGTCACTATTGAGGTCCAGTATCTATATATATATATGAGGTTAGGGCTTCATGGTGACAGTCACTATTGAGGTCCAGTATCTATATATATATATGGGGTTAGGGCTTCATGGTGACAGTCACTATTGAGGTCCAGTATCTATATATATATATATATATATATGAGGTTAGGGCTTCATGGTGACAGTCACTATTGAGGTCCAATATCTATATATATATATATATATATGAGGTTAGGGCTTCATGGCGACAGTCACTATTGAGGTCCAGTATCTATATATATATATATGAGGTTAGGGCTTCATGGTGACAGTCACTATTGAGGTCCAGTATCTATATATATATATATGAGGTTAGGGCTTCATGGTGACAGTCACTATTGAGGTCCAGTATCTATATATATATATGAGGTTAGGGCTTCATGGTGACAGTCACTATTGAGGTCCAGTATCTATATATATATATGAGGTTAGGGCTTCATGGTGACAGTCACTATTGAGGTCCAGTATCTATATATATATATGAGGTTAGGGCTTCATGGTGACAGTCACTATTGAGGTCCAGTATCTATATATATATATGAGGTTAGGGCTTCATGGTGACAGTCACTATTGAGGTCCAGTATCTATCTATATATATATATATATATATGAGGTTAGGGCTTCATGGTGACAGTCTCTATTGAGGTCCAGTATCTATATATATATATGAGGTTAGGGCTTCATGGCGACAGTCACTATTGAGGTCCAGTATCTATATATATATATATATGAGGTTAGGGCTTCATGGTGACAGTCACTATTGTGGTCCAGTATCTATATATATATATATATGAGGTTAGGGCTTCATGGTGACAGTCACTATTGAGGTCCAGTATCTATATATATATATATGAGGTTAGGGCTTCATGGCGACAGTCACTATTGAGGTCCAGTATCTATATATATATGAGGTTGGGGCTTCATGGTGACAGTCACTATTGAGGTCCAGTATCTATATATATATATATATGAGGTTAGGGCTTCATGGTGACAGTCACTATTGAGGTCCAGTATCTATATATATATATATATGAGGTTAGGGCTTCATGGTGACAGTCACTATTGAGGTCCAGTATCTATATATATATATATAAGGTTAGGGCTTCATGGTTACAGTCACTATTGAGGTCCAGTATCTATATATATATATGAGGTTAGGGCTTCATGGCGACAGTCACTATTGAGGTCCAGTATCTATATATATATGAGGTTAGGGCTTCATGGTGACAGTCACTATTGAGGTCCAGTATCTATATATATATATGAGGTTAGGGCTTTATGGTGACAGTCACTATTGAGGTCCAGTATCTATATATATATATGAGGTTAGGGCTTCATGGTGACAGTCACTATTGAGGTCCAGTATCTATATATATATGAGGTTAGGGCTTCATGGTGACAGTCACTATTGAGGTCCAGTATCTATATATATATATATATGAGGTTAGGGCTTCATGGCGACAGTCACTATTGAGGTCCAGTATCTATATATATATATGTTAGGGCTTCATGGCGACAGTCACTATTGAGGTCCAGTATCTATATATATATATGAGGTTAGGGCTTCATGGCGACAGTCACTATTGAGGTCCAGTATCTATATATATATATATGAGGTTAGGGCTTCATGGTGACAGTCACTATTGAGGTCCAGTATCTATATATATATATGAGGTTAGGGCTTCATGGCGACAGTCACTATTGAGGTCCAGTATCTATATATATATATATGAGGTTAGGGCTTCATGGTGACAGTCACTATTGAGGTCCAGTATCTATATATATATATGAGGTTAGGGCTTCATGGCGACAGTCACTATTGAGGTCCAGTATCTATATATATATATGAGGTTAGGGCTTCATGGCGACAGTCACTATTGAGGTCCAGTATCTATATATATATATATGAGGTTAGGGCTTCATGGCGAGAGTCACTATTGAGGTCCAGTATCTATATATATATATATGAGGTTAGGGCTTCATGGTGACAGTCACTATTGAGGTCCAGTATCTATATATATATATATATATATATGAGGTTAGGGCTTCATGGTGACAGTCACTATTGAGGTCCAGTATCTATATATATATATATGAGGTTAGGGCTTCATGGTGACAGTCACTATTGAGGTCCAGTATCTATATATATATATGGGGTTAGGGCTTCATGCTGACAGTCACTATTGAGGTCCAGTATCTATATATATATATATGAGGTTAGGGCTTCATGGTGACAGTCACTATTGAGGTCCAGTATCTATATATATATATATGAGGTTAGGGCTTCATGGTGACAGTCACTATTGAGGTCCAGTATCTATATATATATATGAGGTTAGGGCTTCATGGCGACAGTCACTATTGAGGTCCAGTATCTATATATATATATGAGGTTAGGGCTTCATGGCGACAGTCACTATTGAGGTCCAGTATCTATATATATATATGAGGTTAGGGCTTCATGGTGACAGTCACTATTGAGGTCCAGTATCTATATATATATATATATGAGGTTAGGGCTTCATGGCGACAGTCACTATTGAGGTCCAGTATCTATATATATATATATGAGGTTAGGGCTTCATGGTGACAGTCACTATTGAGGTCCAGTATCTATATATATATATGAGGTTAGGGCTTCATGGTGACCGTCACTATTGAGGTCCAGTATCTATATATATATATATGAGTTTAGGGCTTCATGGTGACAGTCACTATTGAGGTCCAGTATCTATATATATATGAGGTTAGGGCTTCATGGTGACCGTCACTATTGAGGTCCAGTATCTATATATATATATATATATATATATATATATGAGGTTAGGGCTTCATGGTGACAGTCACTATTGAGGTCCAGTATCTATATATATATGAGGTTAGGGCTTCATGGTGACAGTCACTATTGAGGTCCAGTATCTATATATATATATATGAGGTTAGGGCTTCATGGTGACAGTCACTATTGAGGTCTAGTATCTATATATATATATATATATATATATATATGAGGTTAGGGCTTCATGGTGACAGTCACTATTGAGGTCCAGTATCTATATATATATATGAGGTTAGGGCTTCATGGCGACAGTCACTATTGAGGTCCAGTATCTATATATATATATATATGAGGTTAGGGCTTCATGGCGACAGTCACTATTGAGGTCCAGTATCTATATATATATATGAGGTTAGGGCTTCATGGTGACAGTCACTATTGAGGTCCAGTATCTATATATATATATGAGGTTAGGGCTTCATGGCGACAGTCACTATTGAGGTCCAGTATCTATATATATATATATATATATATATGAGGTTAGGGTTTCATGGCGACAGTCACTATTGAGGTCCAGTATCTATATATATATATGAGGTTAGGGCTTCATGGTGACAGTCACTATTGAGGTCCAGTATCTATATATATATATAAGGTTAGGGTTTCATGGTGACAGTCACTATTGAGGTCCAGTATCTATATATATATATATATATATATGAGGTTAGGGTTTCATGGCGACAGTCACTATTGAGGTCCAGTATCTATATATATATATATATATGAGGTTAGGGCTTCATGGTGACAGTCACTATTGAGGTTCAGTATCTATATATATATATGGGGTTAGGGCTTCATGGTGACAGTCACTATTGAGGTCCAGTATCTATATATATATATGAGGTTAGGGCTTCATGGTGACAGTCACTATTGAGGTCCAGTATCTATATATATATGAGGTTGGGGCTTCATGGTGACAGTCACTATTGAGGTCCAGTATCTATATATATATATGGGGTTAGGGCTTCATGGTGACAGTCACTATTGAGGTCCAGTATCTATATATATATATATATATATATATATATATATATATATATATATATATGAGGTTAGGGCTTCATGGTGACAGTCACTATTGAGGTCCAGTATCTATATATATATATATGAGGTTAGGGCTTCATGGTGACAGTCACTATTGAGGTATAGTATCTATATATATATGAGGTTGGGGCTTCATGGTGACAGTCACTATTGAGGTCCAGTATCTATATATATATATGAGGTTAGGGCTTCATGGTGACAGTCACTATTGAGGTCCAGTATCTATATATATATATGGGGTTAGGGCTTCATGGTGACAGTCACTATTGAGGTCCAGTATCTATATATATATATATATATATATATATATATATATATATATATATATATATATGAGGTTAGGGCTTCATGGCGACAGTCACTATTGAGGTCCAGTATCTATATATATATATATGAGGTTAGGGCTTCATGGCGACAGTCACTATTGAGGTCCAGTATCTATATATATATATGAGGTTAGGGCTTCATGGTGACAGTCACTATTGAGGTCCAATATCTATATATATATATATATATATATATATGAGGTTAGGGCTTCATGGCGACAGTCACTATTGAGGTCCAGTATCTATATATATATATGAGGTTAGGGCTTCATGGTGACAGTCACTATTGAGGTCCAATATCTATATATATATATATATATATATGAGGTTAGGGCTTCATGGCGACAGTCACTATTGAGGTCCAGTATCTATATATATATATATGAGGTTAGGGCTTCATGGTGACAGTCACTATTGAGGTCCAGTATCTATATATATATATATGAGGTTAGGGCTTCATGGTGACAGTCACTATTGAGGTCCAGTATCTATATATATATATGGGGTTAGGGCTTCATGGTGACAGTCACTATTGAGGTCCAGTATCTATATATATATATATGAGGTTAGGGCTTCATGGTGACAGTCACTATTGAGGTCCAGTATCTATATATATATATGAGGTTAGGGCTTCATGGCGACAGTCACTATTGAGGTCCAGTATCTATATATATATATATATATATATATGAGGTTAGGGCTTCATGGCGACAGTCACTATTGAGGTCCAGTATCTATATATATATATGAGGTTAGGGCTTCATGGTGACAGTCACTATTGAGGTCCAGTATCTATATATATATATATATATATGAGGTTAGGGCTTCATGGTGACAGTCACTATTGAGGTCCAGTATCTATATATATATATGAGGTTAGGGCTTCATGGTGACAGTCACTATTGAGGTCCAGTATCTATATATATATATGAGGTTGGGGCTTCATGGTGACCGTCACTATTGAGGTCCAGTATCTATATATATATATATATGAGGTTAGGGCTTCATGGTGACAGTCACTATTGAGGTCCAGTATCTATATATATATATATATATGAGGTTAGGGCTTCATGGTGACAGTCACTATTGAGGTCCAGTATCTATATATATATATGAGGTTAGGGCTTCATGGCGACAGTCACTATTGAGGTCCAGTATCTATATATATATATGAGGTTAGGGCTTCATGGTGACAGTCACTATTGAGGTCCAGTATCTATATATAAATATGAGCTTAGGGCTTCATGGTGACAGTCACTATTGAGGTCCAGTATCTATATATATATATATGAGGTTAGGGCTTCATGGTGACAGTCACTATTGAGGTCCAGTATCTATATGTATATATGAGGTTAGGGCTTCATGGCGACAGTCACTATTGAGGTCCAGTATCTATATATATATATATATATGAGGTTAGGGCTTCATGGCGACAGTCACTATTGAGGTCCAGTATCTATATATATATATATGAGGTTAGGGCTTCATGGTGACAGTCACTATTGAGGTCCAGTATCTATATATATATATGAGGTTAGGGCTTCATGGCGACAGTCACTATTGAGGTCCAGTATCTATATATATATATGAGGTTAGGGCTTCATGGTGACAGTCACTATTGAGGTCCAGTATCTATATATATATATGAGGTTAGGGCTTCATGGTGACAGTCACTATTGAGGTCCAGTATCTATATATATATATGAGGTTAGGGCTTCATGGTGACAGTCACTATTGAGGTCCAGTATCTATATATATATATGGGGTTAGGGCTTCATGGTGACAGTCACTATTGAGGTCCAGTATCTATATATATATATGAGGTTAGGGCTTCATGGCGACAGTCACTATTGAGGTCCAGTATCTATATATATATGAGGTTAGGGCTTCATGGTGACAGTCACTATTGAGGTCCAGTATCTATATATATATATGAGGTTAGGGCTTCATGGTGACAGTCACTATTGAGGTCCAGTATCTATATATATATATGAGGTTAGGGCTTCATGGCGACAGTCACTATTGAGGTCCAGTATCTATATATATATATGGGGTTAGGGCTTCATGGTGACAGTCACTATTGAGGTCCAGTATCTATATATATATATGAGGTTAGGGCTTCATGGTGACAGTCACTATTGAGGTCCAGTATCTATATATATATATGGGGTTAGGGCTTCATGGTGACAGTCACTATTGAGGTCCAGTATCTATATATATATATGAGGTTAGGGCTTCATGGCGACAGTCACTATTGAGGTCCAGTATCTATATATATATGAGGTTAGGGCTTCATGGTGACAGTCACTATTGAGGTCCAGTATCTATATATATATATGAGGTTAGGGCTTCATGGTGACAGTCACTATTGAGGTCCAGTATCTATATATATATATGAGGTTAGGGCTTCATGGCGACAGTCACTATTGAGGTCCAGTATCTATATATATATATGGGGTTAGGGCTTCATGGTGACAGTCACTATTGAGGTCCAGTATCTATATATATATGAGGTTAGGGCTTCATGGTGACAGTCACTATTGAGGTCCAGTATCTATATATATATATGAGGTTAGGGCTTCATGGTGACAGTCACTATTGAGGTCCAGTATCTATATATATATATAGGAGGTTAGGGCTTCATGGTGACAGTCACTATTGAGGTCCAGTATCTATATATATATATGAGGTTAGGGCTTCATGGTGACAGTCACTATTGAGGTCCAGTATCTATATATATATATATATATGAGGTTAGGGCTTCATGGCGACAGTCACTATTGAGGTCCAGTATCTATATATATATATATGAGGTTAGGGCTTCATTGTGACAGTCAATGTGGGAGAAATGTCGCCCCTAGAACACAATATTTTGCAACGCTGTTGCAATTTTTCTACATTGACATCAATGGTTAAAATTGTGAAATTAAAAACTGAATGAGCAGCACGTCTCACGGAGCACAATGTGTACAGTGTTCAGGTGCCGGGTTCTCACCCGACTGAGGAGCAGAACCGAAAAACCAGAAGCACCGATTCCGTTGCATGGACACAACCGGTGGCCGCTGGAACCCATTGACTTTATTGGGTACCGTCAAGGTGTCCGTGGTTTTACTGGAAACAATGGTGCATCATGTTGCGCTATTTTTTCCGGTATTCCCGGTCGGATCTCTGACGGAGGCTCCTGCGCTGTTATGAACGCCGTCTAAGAAGTGGAACCGCATTATTTGTTCTTCCTCCATAAACCGCCTCTCCGTCAATAATGGCGGACAGTTCTTTAAATCGGTGGGGGTTCCACAAGTCTGACATTTGTATCTCTATAATGGAAAGAGAAGGCTATCACCAGTCCGGGGTCGCTCACATGTGTCTCTTAGACAACAATTGGGACTGTCCACGTGCGGCCATCTCTTTATGACATATACTATGACTGGGCCAGAAATGGCGGGAATAGAACAATATCGCCTGTCACTAGAGGCAATCCCTTTTAGATTGCAGTCATGGCGGCGATCAGCTGATTTAGCTAGAGGGTAGTATAAGATGGTGGCCAATATGTTGAATAAAAGGAACGTCTCGAAACCGCCAGAAAGAGAGCGTCTCTCCGGCCTGGCTTATGGCGGCTATATGTCCTGATAGGGGTTATGGAGAGCGGTTGTCTTCATGGGACGTCCCCTTTAATGCGCAGGGCGCAGCACGGTGGCTGTAAGGGTCTCGTCGTCTACATACTAGAGCCGTAGACATGTCATGACCCGCTGTATGGCGGTTCCTCTGA
Organism: Rhinoderma darwinii; assembly: GCF_050947455.1. Taxonomy (NCBI): domain Eukaryota; kingdom Metazoa; phylum Chordata; class Amphibia; order Anura; family Rhinodermatidae; genus Rhinoderma; species Rhinoderma darwinii. The sequence continues at coordinate 1,835,157 of NC_134699.1, read as the reverse complement.
CAGCGATGCTTCCTTATACCGCTGTATTACCGCGTCCGCTGAGACATGCCACCATTATAACTCGTTGGATTTATGTGGAGTCTGACAGAAAAAACGTGCGCCAACGTAAGAAATATTGGGTATGTATTTGCGCCTAAGCCCTTAGGATCTCTTTTTGAAGGCTGCCTCATACAAGATGCTTCCACGGCGTTTAATGCGCCATATTGAAATATCGTAATGGAAAGTTACAGGAACCCACGACATCACATTACTACCTGCATGTCGTGTGTCCGCTAATTATTATTTTATTTAGGGTATTTTTTTATTCACATTACAGTCCCCTCCGCCGTGTTACGCCAAACGTGGTTCAAGTGTGGCGTGTAAGTTTGCGCTGCGTACATTGCTGGAGCTATAAGGCTATGTTCACACTGAGTTTTTTGACGCAGAAACCGCGCCGCAAAACTCGTCAAAAATGGCCCGAAAATGCCTCCCACTGATTTCAATGGGAGGCGGAGGCGTCTTTTTCCCGCGAGCGGTAAAACCACCTCGCGAGAAACAGAAGGGACATGCCTTATCTTCGGGCGTTTCCGCCTCTGACCTCCCATTGACTTCAATGGGAGGCAGAGAAAGCGTATTTCGCAGTGTTTCATGCCCGCGGCGCTCGATGGCCGCGGGCGAAAATCGGTGTGCAGGGAGAGGAAAATCTGCCTCAAACTTCCAAACAGAATTTTGAGGCAGAATTTCCGCCTACAAAAAATTCCGTGTGAACACAGCCTTATTAGGGTATGTTCACACGTAGTGTTTTCAGGCGTATTTCGGGCCGTTTACGCCTCGAAAAACGCCTGAAAAAACGGAAGCTGAACGCCTACAAACATCTGCCCATTGAAATCAATGGGAAAAACAGCATTTAGTTCACACGGGGCGTCTTTTTATGCCTCTGTTTAAAAAACGGAGCATAAAAAGACGCTCCGTAAAAAAAAGTAGCAGGTCCCTTCTTGAGGCGTTTTTTGGAGCGGATTTTCCATTGAACACTGTGAAAAACGCCTGAAAAGAAGCTCCAAATTTAATTTTCAGCTTCAAAAACGCCTGAAAATCAGAGGCTATTTTATCTGAAATCAGGTCCGTATTTTTAGACGATTTTTGTTAAGCGTGTGAACATACCCTAAGGCTATGTTCACACTGAGTTCTTTGACGTGGAAACCGCGCCGCAAAACTCATCAAAAACGGCCCTAAAATGCCTCTCATGGATTTCAATGGGAGGCGGAGTCATTTTTTTTCCCACGAGCGGTAAAACCGTCTCACGGGAGAAAGAAGGGACATGCCCTATCTTCGCGCGTCTACGCCTCTGACCTCCCATTGACATTAATGGGAGGCAGAGAAAGCGTATTTCGCTGTGTTTTATGCCCGCGGCGCTCAATGGCCACAGGCGAAAAACGGCGCGAAAGTCGTCGTGTAGAGAGGAAAATCTGCCTCAAACTTCCTGCAAAAAACTTGTGTGAACATGGCCTAAGGGTATGTGCACACAACCTATTTTCAGGCGTTTTACTCCTCGAATTACGCCTGAAAAAACGGCTCCATTATTTTACGCGTCGCTGTCAAAAGACGTTGCGTAACATTACGCCCGCGTCAAAGAAGTGAAGGACACTTCTTGGGATGTTTTTGGCCATAAAAAACGCAGCGAAAACGCGAGTTGCTCAAAAAAATTCTGAAAATCAGACGTTTTTGACTCTGCGTGTGAACATACCCTCACACGGTGGAGCCCCGGCCTAATATTATATTATGACTACTCATCGCCCCTTTAATGTAATCTGGTCTTTATTCTGGTCACAGGGATGATTTTTCCTGTCAGACAAGTCACACAGGAAGACGCCACAACCGGCAGCAAATGCGCGCCCAAACAGCTGGAAGTGATGAGCATGCGCACAAGCCAGGACAGGGGCTCGGGGACGCGTCTGCTGACAGGGGCTCGGGGACGCGTCTGCTGACAGGGGCTCGGGGACGCGTCTGCTGACCGGTCCACGCCGACGCGCGCGCCCATCGCTGTCTGCGTGTTGACGTCACATGAAGGAGGAAGTGAAGCGTTCTTCCATAATGGCGGAGGTGAGAGAGAAGCCGTGGCTCGGGATGTGACAGTGAGTGCTGCTGCCGGCTCTGTACCTGCTTCTCCCGGCTTGGGTGTGTATGAGGGGCGGTGCAGGGTTTACTGTTTTGGATGAAGCGGGTGTTCTGCTCCCATAGGCCGGTGCTGGGTGTATTATGTCTCCTGTCAGGGGGTGGAGAGTAACAGGGTGCCGGGCAGGGGGCAGCACCTCTGCTCCGGACTCAACACCTGCCCGGGAATGAATACATGATACCGGCGTGTGGAGCTGCGGCGTCCCCGGATACCCGAGATCTGAGCCCGCGAGAGCCTGACAGGGGGACGGGGAGCCCGCCGTGTTATACCGGGTATATTTGTGTCATTCTGTATTATTATACCCTATAGACTCAGCACTGGTATATAATGGATAGATGGATGATTATACTGCTGTACTGTACATTATATCCTATAGACTCAGCACTGGTATATAATAATGATATATAATGGATAGATGGATTATACTGCTGTACTGTACATTATACCCTATAGACTCAGCACTGGTATATAATAATGATATATAATGGATAGATGGATTATACTGCTGTACTGTACATTATATCCTATAGACTCAGCACTGGTATATAATAATGATATATAATGGATAGATGGATTATACTGCTGTACTGTACATTATACCCTATAGACTCAGCACTGGTATATAATAACTATATATAATGGATAGATGGATTATACTGCTGTACTGTACATTATACCCTATAGACTCAGCACTGGTATATAATAATGATATATAATGGATAGATGGATTATACTGCTGTACTGTACATTATACCCTATAGACTCAGCACTGGTATATAATAATGATATATAATGGATATATGGATGATTATACTGCTGTACTGTACATTATATCCTATAGACTCAGCACTGGTATATAATAATGATATATAATGGATAGATGGATTATACTGCTGTACTGTACATTATATCCTATAGACTCAGCACTGGTATATAATAATGATATATAATGGATAGATGGATTATACTGCTGTACTGCACATTATACCCTATAGACTCAGCACTGGTATATAATAATGATATATAATGGATAGATGGATTATACTGCTGTACTGTACATTATATCCTATAGACTCAGCACTGGTATATAATAATGATATATAATGGATAGATGGATTATACTGCTGTACTGTACATTATATCCTGTAGACTCAGCACTGGTATATAATAATGATATATAATGGATAGATGGATTATACTGCTGTACTGCACATTATACCCTATAGACTCAGCACTGGTATATAATAATGATATATAATGGATAGATGGATAATTATACTGCTGTACTGTACATTATATCCTGTAGACTCAGCACTGGTATATAATGATATATAATGGATAGATGGATTATACTGCTGTACTGTACATTATACCCTATAGACTCAGCACTGGTATATAATAATGATATATAATGGATAGATGGATTATACTGCTGTACTGTGCATTATATCCTATAGACTCAGCACTGGTATATAATAATGATATATAATGGATATATGGATAATTATACTGCTGTACTGTACATTATATCCTATAGACTCAGCACTGGTATATAATAATGATATATAATGGATATATGGATTATACTGCTGTACTGTACATTATACCCTATAGACTCAGCACTGGTATATAATAATGATATATAATGGATAGATGGAGGATTATACTGCTGTACTGTACATTATACCCTATAGACTCAGCACTGGTGTATAATAATGATATATAATGGATTATACTGCTGTACTGTACATTATACCCTATAGACTCAGCACTGGTATATAATAATGATATATAATGGATATATGGATGACTATACTGCTGTACTGCACATTATATCCTATAGACTCAGCACTGGTATATAATAATGATATATAATGGATAGATGGATTATACTGCTGTACTGTGCATTATATCCTATAGACTCAGCACTGGTATATAATAATGATATATAATGGATATATGGATAATTATACTGCTGTACTGTACATTATATCCTATAGACTCAGCACTGGTATATAATAATGATATATAATGGATATATGGATTATACTGCTGTACTGTACATTATACCCTATAGACTCAGCACTGGTATATAATAATGATATATAATGGATATATGGATGATTATACTGCTGTACTGCACATTATATCCTATAGACTCAGCACTGGTATATAATAATGATATATAATGGATAGATGGATGATTATACTGCTGTACTGTACATTATACCCTATAGACTCAGCACTGGTATATAATGGATATATGGATGATTATACTGCTGTACTGTACATTATATCCTATAGACTCAGCACTGGTGTATAATAATGATATATAATGGATAGATGGATAATTATACTGCTGTACTGTACATTATATCCTATAGACTCAGCACTGGTATATAATAATGGATATATGGATGATTATACTGTACATTATACCCTATAGACTCAGCACTGATATATAATGGATGATTATACTGTTGTATTGTACATTATACCCTATATACTCAGCACTGGTATATAATAATGATATATAATGGATAGATGGATAATTATACTGCTGTACTGTACATTATACCCTATATACTCAGCACTGGTATATAATAATGATATATAATGGATAGATGGATGATTATACTGCTGTACTGTACATTATACCCTATAGACTCCGCACCGGTATATAATAATGATATATAATGGATAGATGGATAATTATACTGCTGTACTGTACATTATACCCTATAGACTCAGCACTGGTATATAATAATGATATATAATGGATAGATGGATGATTATACTGCTGTACTGTACATTATACCCTATAGACTCCGCACCGGTATATAATAATGATATATAATGGATAGATGGATAATTATACTGCTGTACTGCACATTATACCCTATAGACTCAGCACTGGTATATAATGGATGATTATACTGTTGTATTGTACATTATATCCTATAGACTCAGCACTGGTATGTAATAATGATATATAATGGATAGATGGATGATTATACTGTTGTATTGTACATTATACCCTATATTCTCCGCACTGGTATATAATAATGATAAATAATGGATAGATGGATAATTATACTGCTGTACTGTACATTATAGCCTATAGACTCCGCACTGGTGTATAATAACTATATATAATGGATAGATGGATAATTATACTGCTGTACTGCACATTATACCCTATAGACTCAGCACTGGTATATAATGGATGATTATACTGTTGTATTGTACATTATATCCTATAGACTCAGCACTGGTATGTAATAATGATATATAATGGATAGATGGATGATTATACTGTTGTATTGTACATTATACCCTATATTCTCCGCACTGGTATATAATAATGATAAATAATGGATAGATGGATAATTATACTGCTGTACTGTACATTATATCCTATAGACTCTGCACTGGTGTATAATAATGATATATAATGGATAGATGGATGATTATACTACTGTACTGTACATTATATCCTATAGACTCCGCACTGGTGTATAATAATGGATATATGGAGGATTATACTGCACATTATATCCTATAGACTCAGCACTGGTATATAATAATGGATAGATGGATGATTATACTGCTGTACTGCACATTATACCCTATAGACTCAGCACTGGTATATAATAATGATATATAATGGATAGATGGATGATTATACTACTGTACTGTACATTATATCCTATAGACTCAGCACTGGTATATAATAATGGATATATGGATGATTATACTGTACATTATACCCTATAGACTCAGCACTGATATATAATGGATGATTATACTGTTGTATTGTACATTATACCCTATATACTCAGCACTGGTATATAATAATGATATATAATGGATAGATGGATAATTATACTGCTGTACTGTACATTATACCCTATATACTCAGCCCTGGTATATAATGATATATAATGGATAGATGGATGATTATACTGCTGTACTGTACATTATATCCTATAGATTCAGCAGTGGTATATAATGGATATATGGATGATTATACCCCTGTACTGTACATTATACCCTATAGACTCCGCACTGATATATAATGTTATATAATGGATAGATGGATGATTATACTGCTGTACTGTACATTATATCCTATAGACTCCGCAGTGGTATATAATAATGGATATATGGATGATTATACCCCTGTACTGTACATTATACCCTATAGACTCCGCACTGATATATAATAATGATATATAATGGATAGATGGATGATTATACTACTGTACTGTACATTATACCCTGTAGACTCAGCACTGGTATATAATAATGGATATATGGATGATTATACTGTACATTATACCCTATAGACTCAGCACTGATATATAATGGATGATTATACTGTTGTATTGTACATTATACACTATATACTCAGCACTGGTATATAAATGATATATAATGGATAGATGGATGATTATACTGCTGTACTGTACATTATATCCTATAGACTCGGCACTGGTATATAATAATGGATATATGGATGATTATACTGCTGTACATTATACCCTATAGACTCCACACTAGTATATAATAATGATATATAATGGATAGATGGATGATTATACTGTTGTATTGTACATTATACCCTATAGACTCAGCACTGGTATATAATAATGATATATAATGGATAGATGGATGATTATACTGCTGTACTGTACATTATATCCTGTAGACTCAGCACTGGTATATAATAATGGATATATGGATGATTATACTGCACATTATACCCTATAGACTCAGCACTGGTATATAATAATGATATATAATGGATAGATGGATGATTATACTACTGTACTGTACATTATTCCCTGTAGACTCAGCACTGGTATATAATAATGGATATATGGATGATTATACTGTACATTATACCCTATAGACTCAGCACTGATATATAATGGATGATTATGCTGTTGTATTGTACATTATACCCTATATACTCAGCACTGGTATATAATAATGATATATAATGGATAGATGGATCATTATACTGCTGTACTGTACATTATATCCTATAGATTCAGCACTGGTATATAATGATATATAATGGATATATGGATGATTATACTACTGTACATTATATCCTATAGATTCAGCAGTGGTATATAATAATGGATAGATGTATTATTATACTGCTGTACTGCACATTATATCCTATAGATTCAGCACTGGTGTATAATAATGATATATAATGGATAGATGGATGATTATACTACTGTACATTATACCCTATAGACTCAGCACTGGTGTATATAATGGAAATATGGATGATTATACTGTTGTATTGTACATTATACCCTATAGATTCAGCACTGATATATAATAATGATATATAATGGATAGATGGAGGATTATACTGCTGTACTGTACATTATAACCTATAGATTCAGCACTGGTATATAATGGATGATTATACTGCCGTACTGTAAATTATGCCCTATAGACTCCGCACTGGTATATAATAACTATATATAATGGATAGATGGATGATTATACTGCCGTACTGTCAATTATACCCTATAGACTCAGCACTGGTATATAATAATATATAATGGAAATATGGAGGATTATACTGCTGTACTGCACATTATATCCTATAGAGTTGGCACTGGTATATAATAATGGATAGATGGATGATTATGCTGCTATACTGTACATTATACCCTATAGACTCAGCACTGGTATAAAATAATGATATATAATGGATGATTATATTGCCGTACTGTAAATTATACCCTATAGACTCAGCACTGGTATATAATGGATAGATGGATTATTATACTACTGTACATTATATCCTATAGACTCAGCAGTGGTGTATAATAATGATATATAATGGATAGATGTATTATTATACTGCTGTACTGCACATTATATCCTATAGACTCAGCACTGGTATATAATAATTATATATAATGGATATAAGGAGGATTATACTGCACATTATATCCTATAGAGTTGTCACTGGTATAAAATAATGGATAGATGGATGATTATACTGTTGTACTGTGCATTATACCCTATAGACTCAGCACTGGTATATAAGTAATGATATATAATGGATAGATGTATTATTATACTTCTGTACTGCACATTATATCCTATAGACTCAGCACTGGTATATAATAATGATATATAATGGATGATTATATTGCCGTACTGTAAATTATACCCTATAGACTCAGCACTGGTATATAATGGATATATGGATTATACTGCTGTACTGTACATTATACCCTATAGACTCCGCACTGGTATATAATAATGGATAGATGGATGATTATACTACTGTACTGTACATTATATCCTATAGACTCAGCACTGGTATATAATAATGATATATAATGGATATATGGAGGATTATACTGCTGTACTGCACATTATATCCTATAGACTCAGCACTGGTATATAATAATTATATATAATGGAAATATGGAGGATTGTACTGCACATTATACCCTATAGAGTTGGCACTGGTGTATAATAATGGATAGATGGATGATTATACTGCTGTACTGCACATTATACCCTATAGACTCAGCACTGGTATATAATAATGATATATAATGGATATATGGATGATTATACTACTGTACATTATATCCTATAGACTCAGCACTGGTATATAATAATGATGTATAATGAATATATGGATGATTATACTGCTGTACTGCACATTATATCCTATAGACTCAGCACTGGTATATAATAATGATATATAATGGATAGATGGATGATTATACTGCTGTACTGTACATTATATCCTATAGACTCGGCACTGGTATATAATAATGATATATAATGGATAGATGGATGATTATACTGCACATTATATCCTATAGACTCAGCACTGGTATATAATAATGATATATAATGGATATATGGATGAAAAATAATGCTGTACTTAACATTATGCCCTATAGACTCAGCACTGGTATATAATAATGGATATATGGATGTTTATACTTCTGCACTGAACTTTTATATCCTATAGACTCCACACTGGTAGATAATGGATATACGGATGATTAAACCCCTGTACTGTACATTATTCCAGGTAGACTCAGCACTGGTATATAATATGTAATGGATATATGGATGATTATACTACTGTACATTATATCCTATAGACTCAGCACTGGTATATAATAATGATATATAATGGATATATGGATGATTATACCTCTGTACTGTACATTATATCCTATAGACTCCGCACTAGTGTATGATATATAATAGATGGATGATTATACTGCTGTACTGTACATTATACCCTATAGACTCCGCACTAGTATATAATAATGAAATATAATGGATGATTATAGTACTGTACATTATATCCTATAGACTCAGCACTGGTGTATAATAATGATATATAATGGATAGATGGATGATTATACTGCTGTACTGTGCATTATACCCTATAGACTAAGCACTGGTATATAATAATGGATAGATGGATGATTATACTGCTGTAATGTACATTATATCCTATAGACTCAGCACTGGTATATAATAATGATATATAATGGATATAAGGAGGATTATACTGCTGTACTGCACATTATACCCTATAGAGTTGGCACTGGTGTATAATAATGGATAGATGGATGATTATACTGCTGTACTGCACATTATACCCTATAGACTCAGCACTGGTATATAATAATGATATATAATGGATGATTATATTGCCGTACTGTAAATTATACCCTATAGACTCAGCACTGGTATATAATGGATATATGGATTATACTGCTGTACTGTACATTATACCCTATAGACTCAGCACTGGTATATAATAATGATATATAATGGATATATGGAGGATTATACTGCTGTACATTATATCCTATAGACTCAGCACTGGTATATAATAATGATATATAATGAATATATGGATGATTATACTGCTGTACTGCACATTATATCCTATAGACTCAGCACTGGTATATAATAATGATATATAATGGATAGATGGATGATTATACTGCTGTACTGTACATTATATCCTATAGACTTGGCACTGGTATATAATAATGATATATAATGGATATATGGATGAAAAATAATGCTGTACTTCACATTATGCCCTATAGACTCAGCACTGGTATATAATAATGGATATATGGATGTTTATACTTCTGCACTGTACTTTTATATCCTATAGACTCCACACTGGTAGATAATAATGGATATACGGATGATTATACCCCTGTACTGTACATTATTCCAGGTAGACTCAGCACTGGTATATAATATGTAATGAATATATGGATGATTATACTACTGTACATTATATCCTATAGACTCAGCACTGGTGTATAATAATGATATATAATGGATATATGGATGATTAGACTGCTGTACTGTACATTATATCCTATAGACTCAGCACTGGTATATAATAATGGATATATGGATGATTATACTGTTCTGTACATATCCTGTAGACTCAGCACTGGTATATAATAATGATATATAATGGATAGATGGATGATTATACTGCTGTACTCTACATTATACCCTATAGACTAAGCACTGGTATATAATAATGATATATAATGGATATATGGATTATACTGCTGTACTGTACATTATATCCTATAGACTAAGCACTGGTATATAATAATGGATAGATGGATGATTATACTGCTGTAATGTACATTATATCCTATAGACTCAGCACTGGTATATAATAATGATATATAATGGATGATTATATTGCCGTACTGTAAATTATACCCTATAGACTCAGCACTGGTATATAATGGATATATGGATTATACTGCTGTACTGTACATTATACCCTATAGACTCAGCACTGGTATATAATAATGGATAGATGGATGATTATACTACTGTACTGTACATTATATCCTATAGACTCAGCACTGGTATATAATAATGATATATAATGGATATATGGAGGATTATACTGCTGTATTGCACATTATATCCTATAGACTAGGCACTGGTATATAATAATGATATATAATGGATAGATGGATAATTATACTGCTGTACTGTACATTATACCCTATAGACTCTGCACTGGTGTATAATAATGGATATATGGATGATTATACTGTACTGTACATTATAAACTATAGACTCAGCACTGGTATATAATGATATATAATAGAAATATGGAGGATTATACTCCTGTACTGTACATTATACCCTATAGACTCAGCACTGGTATATAATAATTATATATAATGGATAGATGGATGATTATACTGCTGTACTGCACATTATACCCTATAGACTCAGCACTGGTATATAATAATGATATATAATGAATATATGGATGATTATACTGCTGTACTGCACATTATATCCTATAGATTCAGCACTGGTATATAATAATGATATATAATGAATATATGGATGATTATACTGCTGTACTTCACATTATGCCCTATAGACTCAGCACTGGTATATAATAATGGATATATGGATGTTTATACTGCTGCACTGTACTTTTATATCCTATAGACTCAGCACTGGTGTATAATAATGATATATAATGGATAGATGGATGATTATACTGCTGTACTGTGCATTATACCCTATAGACTAAGCACTGGTATATAATAATGGATAGATGGATGATTATACTGCTGTAATGTACATTATATCCTATAGACTCCGCAGTGGTATATAATAATGGATATATGGATGATTATACTGCACATTATATCCTATAGACTCAGCACTGGTGTATAATAATGATATATAATGGATAGATGGATGATTATACTGCTGTACTGTGCATTATACCCTATAGACTAAGCACTGGTATATAATAATGGATAGATGGATGATTATACTGCTGTAATTTACATTATATCCTATAGACTCCGCAGTGGTATATAATAATGGATATATGGATGATTATACCCCTGTACTGTAAATTATACCCTATAGACTAAGCACTGGTATATAATAATGATATATAATGGATATATGGATGATTATACTGCTGTACTCTACATTATACCCTATAGACTAAGCACTGGTATATAATAATGATATATAATGGATAGATGGATTATACTGCTGTACTGTACATTATATCCTATAGACTCAGCACTGGTATATAATAATGATATATAATGGATAGATGGATGATTATACTGCTGTGCTGCACATTATATCCTGTAGACTCCTCACTGGTATTTAATAATGGATATATGGATGATTATACTACTGTACATTATATCCTATAGACTCAGCACTGGTATATAATAATGATATATAATGGATAGATGATTATACTGCACATTATATCCTATAGACTCGGCACTGGTATATAATAATGATATATAATGGATAGATGGATGATTATACTGCTGTACTGTACATTATACCCTATAGACTCAGCACTGGTATATAATAATGATATATAATGGATAGATGGATGATTATACTGCTGTACTGTACATTATACCCTATAGACTCAGCACTGGTGTATAATAACTATATATAATGGATGATTATACCCCTGTACTGTACATTATTCCCTATAGACTCTGCACTGGTGTATAATAATGATATATAATGATAGATGTATGATTATACTGCCTACTGCCCTAAAATGCAGATCCATAGGCAGCAATCAGAACGTGATGTAATATTCTATTTTGTCCTGCCCTGTCTCCACCTGCCCTGTCCGTCCCTGCACCGACTGGCCGGGTTATATGAAGACGATTGCACTATTTTCTGATAACTGCTTTTGGGGCAGCATGTTAGGTAAGGGCAGCGTGGTAGTTATGATGTGGGGGCCATGTTCTTCTATGTGTTTCCTTGCTGTATGACCTTATCAGAGGTTTTGCTTTGACAGATGTTTGGAGCAGCAGTTGGGGATTTTCAGGTGGTTTACACCCCCGGCGTGTGATTCAGGAAAGACTATTGTGTTCTGGTTCAGTGGATTCTAGCTTCAGGGTTCGGCTGCTGTACATATAGGGATATAAGGTGCAATCATGTAGAAGTCCCGCGGTTACCTGGACTTCTGTCTGATCTCTATTTCTATTGCTTATATAGCACCAGCATATTCTGCGGCGCTGTACATTAGTTATCACTGAACCCATTGGGACTCCCGATCTAAATTCCCTATCTCTGTTTTTGAGGAAAGGCGAGAATTCAGAGAAAAACCCACACACAAGAATATACTAACTCCACGCAGTTTTTGTCCTAGATTCGAACCCAGGACCTTAGTGCTGCCCACGATGTTTACACGCCAGGATTTATATCTCCCCATGTTCGGGTCCATTTTCTGCTGGTCATTTATGGAATGCTGTTGTGGTTGGAAGTTTTTTTTAATCTTTTTTGTATTACACTATATATAAAAGTTATGTCCACCATTGTAACTACTTTTTTTCTTTTTTGAATCCAATGCATCTAAAATTGCATAACCAATCTCCTGTGCAGGACTGTGTTTCCACAGTTAGACTACAAACAAACCCCGTAGTCTGATCCCCTTTCATCAGAGAGTCTTCTACATTTTTAAGATTAGCAAAAAGTAGTGGACAGATGAAAGGAAGTATGACTACGAATCAGACTACACCGTTTGTTTGTAGTCTGTAACCATGGAGACACCGGTGGATTACGACAGGAAGGTAATTTTAATGAAGTACATCTCCAGCGTACAATGTTTTCTGTTTACTGGGGATGTTTTATTTTAGGGGAAATGCTGTTTGAGCGGATCATGTTTGCCTGTATAAGGCCAGGAATAGACTATGACTTCAGTTATGTAATTTAGATATGTCACATGATGCGGCTGTTGTGTTTTATTTGGTAGCATTTCCCCTGTTTGACTCTAGATCCAATAGATGAGTGGGAAATGTTGCTGGATTTCAATGGTTCCCATTGCAATGCAACTGTTGGGAGATGTCAGATATGCAGCAAACTGCAAGTTTTGATCATCTCTGGAGTCGCACAACAAGGTCCGTCCTCTGGATGTGCCTGCAGTCGTCTTCTATTCTGGGCATAAAGCTTGTTATGATGGACGTTATTGATGCTGATAATCTCTGTGTTGTAGATTCCTGACTATCAGCGGAATGACTGATCATCACCTCACGAATCCCGACGCCACAGAAAAGCCATGGATGGGATGAGGTAACTACAGACCTGCGACCAGAGCCACATTTCAATGGATACAAAGTACAAGGAAGATCTCTTTAGAAAATATGTACAGTTCCACGAATCCAAACTGGAAGCTTCTGATACTAAACAGCGAGCCATCAGCGATGAGTATCTCCGCACCGCCGCATCGGCCTTACTCAGCTTGCCGAAAATTGATCCCATTTATAGATTCCGGCTGATCAGGTTTTACGAAGTCTGTGAGAACTCCCTGAAAACCCTGCGGACATCCAATCTGCGCTCCCTACACAATGCGGCAGCTATGCTGGAGACTATTGGCATTAACCTCTTCCTTTACCCTTGGAAGAAAGAGTACAAAAATATTAAGGTAAGAACTGGGCAGAGAGGACACCACAAGGGTAAGCAAATTAATCAAATCACTACCACACAGGAGAACTGACAGCTCCTCTATACTACACGGGAGAGCCGACAGCTCCTCTATACTACACGGGAGAGCCGACAGCTCCTCTATACTACACGGGAGAGCCGACAGCTCCTCTATACTACACGGGAGAGCCGACAGCTCCTCTATACTACACGGGAGAGCCGACGGCTCCTCTATACTACACGGGAGAGCCGACGGCTCCTCTATACTACACGGGAGAGCCGACGGCTCCTCTATACTACACGGGAGAGCCGACGGCTCCTCTATACTACACCACACGGGAGAACCGACGGCTCCTCTATACTACACCACACGGGAGAGCCGACGGCTCCTCTATACTACACCACAAGGGAGAGCTGACAGATCCTCTATACTACACCACACGGGAGAACCGACAGATCCTCTATACTACACCACACGGGAGAGCCGACTGCTCCTCTATACTACACCACACGGGAGAGCCGACTGCTCCTCTATACTACACCACACGGGAGAGCCGACTGCTCCTCTATACTACACCACACGGGAGAGCCGACTGCTCCTCTATACTACACCACACGGGAGAGCCGACTGCTCCTCTATACTACACCACACGGGAGAGCCGACTGCTCCTCTATACTACACCACACGGGAGAGCCGACTGCTCCTCTATACTACACCACACGGGAGAGCCGACTGCTCCTCTATACTACACCACACGGGAGAGCCGACTGCTCCTCTATACTACACCACACGGGAGAGCCGACTGCTCCTCTATACTACACCACACGGGAGAGCCGACTGCTCCTCTATACTACACCACACGGGAGAGCCGACTGCTCCTCTATACTACACCACACGGGAGAGCCGACTGCTCCTCTATACTACACCACACGGGAGAGCCGACTGCTCCTCTATACTACACCACACGGGAGAGCCGACTGCTCCTCTATACTACACCACACGGGAGAGCCGACTGCTCCTCTATACTACACCACACGGGAGAGCCGACTGCTCCTCTATACTACACCACACGGGAGAGCCGACGGCTCCTCTATACTACACCACACGGGAGAGCCGACGGCTCCTCTATACTACACCACACGGGAGAGCCGACGGCTCCTCTATACTACACCACACGGGAGAGCCGACGGCTCCTCTATACTACACCACACGGGAGAGCCGACGGCTCCTCTATACTACACCACACGGGAGAGCCGACGGCTCCTCTATACTACACCACACGGGAGAGCCGACGGCTCCTCTATACTACACCACACGGGAGAGCCGACGGCTCCTCTATACTACACCACACGGGAGAGCCGACGGCTCCTCTATACTACACCACACGGGAGAGCCGACGGCTCCTCTATACTACACCACACGGGAGAGCCGACGGCTCCTCTATACTACACCACACGGGAGAGCCGACGGCTCCTCTATACTACACCACACGGGAGAGCCGACGGCTCCTCTATACTACACCACACGGGAGAGCCGACGGCTCCTCTATACTACACCACACGGGAGAGCCGACGGCTCCTCTATACTACACCACACGGGAGAGCCGACGGCTCCTCTATACTACACCACACGGGAGAGCCGACGGCTCCTCTATACTACACCACACGGGAGAGCCGACGGCTCCTCTATACTACACCACACGGGAGAGCCGACGGCTCCTCTATACTACACCACACGGGAGAGCCGACGGCTCCTCTATACTACACCACACGGGAGAGCCGACGGCTCCTCTATACTACACCACACGGGAGAGCCGACGGCTCCTCTATACTACACCACACGGGAGAGCCGACGGCTCCTCTATACTACACCACACGGGAGAGCCGACGGCTCCTCTATACTACACCACACGGGAGAGCCGACGGCTCCTCTATACTACACCACACGGGAGAGCCGACGGCTCCTCTATACTACACCACACGGGAGAGCCGACGGCTCCTCTATACTACACCACACGGGAGAGCCGACGGCTCCTCTATACTACACCACACGGGAGAGCCGACGGCTCCTCTATACTACACCACACGGGAGAGCCGACGGCTCCTCTATACTACACCACACGGGAGAGCCGACGGCTCCTCTATACTACACCACACGGGAGAGCCGACGGCTCCTCTATACTACACCACACGGGAGAGCCGACGGCTCCTCTATACTACACCACACGGGAGAGCCGACGGCTCCTCTATACTACACCACACGGGAGAGCCGACGGCTCCTCTATACTACACCACACGGGAGAGCCGACAGATAATCTATAGGCTTATAAAATTATAGCAATACCAAATTTGTATAGTTTTTTTTTTTTAATCTACTTTTTCACAGTAACTTTTTTTTTTTTTGTGGTGCTAATACAATGGGATACGTCACAGCCTTCCGTCATTTAGGAAAATCCTCAACGTTTTCCTCTGATGTAATGTGAACAGAGCCTTATATCATTATTCTGTCCAGCACTAACGCTTGTCTTTTGTCTCCTTACCAGACATACACTGGGCCATTTGTATATTATGTCAGAGCTGCTTTAATAGATGACGACATCCGGCACATATTGAACCATATGGGTTATTTACAAGAACAAGGGACTGTCTACAGACTGAAAGACCATGTGGACACCACACAAGTCAAGAGAGTGTCTTTTGAACTTTTTCTAGCACGAGTTGAATGTGAACTTCTCCTGGAAATCTACCTGCAGGTAAAGGATAAAGGTTACTTAGAAGTGGATGTGGTAAACGAGCGTAAGAACAGCAACGAAGACGTCAGGGGCTGCACGGACGAAATGAAGAGACGCGTGGAATGCAAGGAAACCCTGAACATATCCATGTCGAGGATGGTGCTTCAGAAATCTGCCAGCGAGAGGGCTCCATCCAAGGATTACTTCAAGCAGAAAGTAACAAAACCGTCCAAGTCCGTAGACACCTACGAGAGCTACTGGGACAGCAAGAACAAACCGCCGCCGCCGCTGCTTCCCGTCTCTCTGAGCCTGCGCAAGGAGCCCATCCTGGTAGACGCGGAAGATGACCTCAAAGACGAAATCATACGTCCCCCACACTCCCTGCAGTCCATGTCCAGCTCTCTGCACGGCTGCTCTGACGAGTTTTTGAATCTTTCCTCTAACCCCAATGGGCTTTTACGAGCCAGCGCTACATACGGCTACTTCCCCAATGAAGATGATGTAGACTTGTACACGGACATGGATTCTAGATTACTAAATGTCAAGAGGCAGGAGCTGGTCAAGCCCGATTCTTGGCAGTTTGATAACAAGATGACCCCATCTTATCACAAGCGTTCGCACGTAGCCAAAGAGACCGTATTCATGAAGTGCCAAAACTGCGGCGTATCCTCCGGCAGCTCCGTATGCCATAAGTGTGACAGTATGCTCATCTACAGACCTGACGGCTCTCTGCTCAAACAGAACAACCTGTCAATCAAAACTACCGTACAGAACGACAGCTACTCCTCTGGCTCAGCGCTGCGAGAGAAGTCTTCATACGGGACACCGTCCCAGGACCGCGCTTCTCAGCAGACCGCTAAAATGAAACCTTCCACCGCGCTGCGCTGCGGCTTCTGCAACCGAGCCGGAGCGTCCAACACCTGTGCAGTGTGCTCCAAAGTTTCGTGCGATGCCTGCATTGTTGCTTACTCCCATGAATATTGCTGTCGAAAAAGCGATTTCCACAGGTTTTCACCAAACAATCAGCTAAACTATAAATCCTCTCAACTGTCCCACCTGGTGTACAGATAAACGTGCACATTTTTATTTTTATTCATCCCCCCCCCCCCCCTTTCTTTTGAATAAAGGGCTAAAGGACAGGACCTCTGAACTGGTATATCCCACTGACCGCTAGAACAAACACCACAAGGAAGGGTTGATGGCGGAGATCCAATCAGTGTTTTGTGGTTACACACAGACGTTGCTGCTATACCATGGTGCAATAAATCCTTAGGCTTGCTGATGAAATTAAAATCCTTAAAAGCAGGAGATGAAATCTGTTCAGAAAGAGCGATCTCTGTATATACAAAAAGCCATTGTATGGTCTGGATTCTGAGAATAGAAGTTTGTTGGTTGAACCATCAAAACAAAAAGCTCTTAGCCCTCCCCCGCGCAGCTCCAAATGCCAATGTCTAGAGCAAGCGAGTAATTCCGAGGATTCGTCCGGTTAGAACGTCGCGTGAAACGATGCTTTATTCTAACCGGTACAAATTGGCTTTCATTTTGCAAATTTGTATTTGAAAGTCTGACAAATCGTCTCCACCCGCAATGCAAATTTCTTACTTTTTTTTTTTGGGGGGGTTCCCAGAAATTTTTTAGAACTGTACAAACCAAATTCTAAATTTGTTAAATTTCTTGATCCAGTTCTTTTACTCAGTAGTTCATGTCTGGTTTGCATGCAGTGACCCTGCCAGATTCAGTGCGTGGCTGTTTGTCCTGAGAAGGTGGTGCCCTGTTCTCTGATCTATGGCAGTGTTACTGTGTATACTGTAGGTAAGTGGGGTTAGAAGTATATATTTTATTTTTCCAGTAAATGCAGGACGTTTGTTACATCGCAGAAAAGGACGGTGTGTGAATTTCAAGATTCCTCTATAAAATGGTTATTTATGTCGTGTTCGGACTTTTGTTTCAGAGAAATTTATCAACGTATTGAAAATCCTAAATAAAATCGGATTAAGATTTCTTTGCCGATGCATTAAGCTGCTCCTCTGTGCTAGTGCTTTGTGTTAAGTTGCAATTTCTTTCTTACATTTTTTTTTAGTGTATAGTTAGACCTTCAAGTGAATGTCCGGCCTTGGACCAATCAGATTCCAAATTCTGTGCTGATTAGTTTCTTAATGTCCGAGCCTTCTTTTTCTAATATAGAGCTCCAGATCCCCTACATAGTTACATGATAAAATCATAAGAACCATACCAAAAGAATAGAGCTCATAGTCAGAGTATATAAGAATATAACAACTTTATTACAAAAAATGACATACATTTAAAAACATCTAGATATAAGACTCTAGTACTAACACTGTGGTTATATAGCACTCAACACGGAAAGTACTGAATAAAGAGTATAGAAGGTAGGATACAGACTATATTTGCTACCCACATAGATTAAATACACTTTCTTAGCCCCAATGGGTTTCAATATGATGCACCCTAGTGTCCTCTAAAATCCCATGTGCATAAAAGCTAGTAAGGATAGGGGGAGACAGATGGGGAGCAATCAATGTCTATAGTAGGCAGTCAAAAATGCAGTCTTGCACATTCTGAAAAACAGGATATTACAGGTCTGTGTTGAGTCCACCACAGAGACCCCATATCTGCTTGCAGCCACCACTAGAGGGCGCTCACTGCATACTGTTTATCTATTGAACTCTAAACTACATCTTTATACAGTGAGCTCCCTCTAGTGGTGGCTGCAGGCAGATATGATTTTATTATGTAGCTGTTTATGCAGGGGATTTGGAGCTTTGTATCAGAGAAACTGAGCTCCAACTGCTATAAAGATATATTTAGAAACTAATTGGCATGGAATTTTGGACCAAAAAATAACATGATTCACTTTAAAGCTTAACGAATTCAATATTTTTCCTCCATACGCTTTCCTATTTATCTGGATATACTATAAAAGTGAGATTGGGGGGGGGGGGGTCTGACTACTGGGATCCCGCACATATCTCAAGAATGCAGGTTTCCTGTTTCCTGGGGAGAGGTGGCCTTACCTGCTCATTAAGTGAATGGGAGATTTCCGATATGTCCTGTCTAATACAGAGTGAACATGCATGAGGCCACCTCTGCTTAGGTCCCATAGTATTGGCATCTATGTGTCTCCCAGGAGTTGGACCCCTCTGCTTACACCTTTTTATGGCATGTCTAATAAATAATCTGTAGGGAGTGTGTTTTGAAAATTTCCCTTAATTTCAAGGCAGATGACGACCTCTCTGGGGGTTTATGAACTGGGACCCCCACTGATTACTGAGTTATTAGGACTGTTGTCCTCTATAGGTCTCGAACTCTGTGTACACTAAACCCAAAATCTTCTGGCGAGAAAAAAAAAAAAATGCATTTCAGCAGCGTTGCCCTTTAAATTAAAGCTGGGATCTGTCCTCCCTGGGATAGGTTGTGTAACCTAAAATGAATTCCTACTCTGTCTTAATGGCGGAGACTTTCCTACATGCACATAATAATGAGCCTGATATGTCTGCACAATTGTCTGAGGTTACAACATGGCTCCCTGTATGATCAGCCTAAAATCTCAATCTTCAGTTCGTAGATCAGCAGATAAAGTGATCTGTTATATTATTAGGGTTAAGGCTGTAATCCCCTGCCCCACCTGTAGGTGTCAGCATTACAGTCCTGGTACGTGCTGTGTATCCTCACTATATAGACTGTTTATAAAGCTTATAGGGTTGTTTTGGGTATTTTTTTTTTTCCCCCACACAAAATACATTATCGATTTGCACCTTTTCTATCCATCCAAAAATCTAACCAGCATTCAAAGAAAAAACTCATTCGTATTATTTTTTTGTATGTAAAAGTACTTTTAAACTAAATATTTCTTGTAGGAATTATATACTGTATATATGGAATTATAAACTGTATCATGTTTATGGTCTGACAACAGGGGGCACTGTGTATTATCGGAGGAGCTGAACTGTCACTGCTGCAATAATCCCCAACCTGACAACATTCGCGTCTACGGTGCAGAGTGTACGGAGGATTTTTTTCCTTTTTTTTTTTTTTTTATAACAAGCAGTTTAAGGTGTCACTTGGATCCCTTGGGGAAAAAAAATAATCATCTCTTCTCATGCTGCGTCTGTGTCGTCCGTCAGTCATGCCGCCTTACACGTTACTGCCAGAGATATACAGGCTGAGCAGCAGCTCCAGACTGTTAGGAGACCCTGCAGACCCCCACTCTGTAGAACAGGTGTAAATGGTACCCCGACCCCTGAGGTGAGCGCACAGTGTATGGTATGGTGGGATTTGGTGGTCAACATGTAAATATCCTAATTTATATATAGAATTTTTAAAGTGGCCGAAGAAAAACCTAAGAAACATAAAATAAAACTGTACTCAAATATCTATAGATACCTGTGTGACTGCTGGGGAGGCTGGAGAGCTCGTCCTTTACCTGAGCCCGTGAGTTAAAAGTCCTCGTCCAGTTAATGACGCTTAATCAATTACAATGCATAGACTGTTTAGCAATATCGCATCATTTTCAAGATCTCTGCTTACTGTCGTTGACTAGAACAATTCTCATTTACATGTAAAGGCTTTCCTTACCTAGTCCTGTTCACACAGCTTATGGATTGTGAGTTTAGACAATACTCTGTGAGCTGAACACAGCAGCCGCCAAGATCTCTATTCAAAGTCCAGCCTGAAACACTGAACTGTTGGATACAGAAAATGAATATCCCAGTCCCCTGACAGCAAGCAGTGATGTTGTACATTACTCATGGAGTGACAAAGTATTCGACAGAAGCCGGACTTTTCATCATACAATAACGTTTTGTTTACAGTAAATCAGCCAGCCCCTCCCCCCACAGAATCACTTCCACTGGACTCGGGCCGTAGATCCACCAGTGACTCATGGCCGGCCTGTACTTTGCATTTGGCGTCTTCTGTATTTGCGCTCCAGTACTGAACTCTTGCAGTGACATTGGGCGTCTCTTTGCAGGTGCGACATTTCAGAGTGTGCACAAGGACTATAAACCAGCAGCGGACGACCTCCCCGTGTGTAAATTTATAATGTGAATACCAAATGATGGCACTTATTGGATAGATGTACATATGTGACGTGTATATAAGGAATGTCATAACCTGTACAGCGCTGATCACGCGTGATGTTACTTCTAGCAGCCGACCCTCCACCTGAAAATCCAGCACCACACAGTGGAGCCCGCGATGCCACGTATCCGCCAGTGATCAGGACGGCGTGCATATCTAGTGCCATACAGAGGACTAGGCGATGACCTGTGTTGAGTTTCCAGTTCTATCCATGCTATTTTTGTGAATATCCGTTGTATGGGTTTGCTGTGATGGCCGTAAATATAAACTCATTTAAGATTGGGCTGTTTTGGGTTTTATTTCACGGAACAATGACTAACCTGCAACAAAAAGTGATTGTCGTGTCGTGGAGCCCGAGCATGAAATACATCACCCATGAAACTTCTTCTGATATCTCTTTGCAATCCGTGGACATCCACACTTGCATTGGATATTCCACTGTTCACACGCACGCACTATGGCAAAGCGCGCTGCTCTTGACCTCTGTGATCACAGCACGTATATTTTAGGACGAAATAAGCATGCTGGATATACACGTCTGCAAGATGGGAGTTTGGGTCACGTGACCGCTATTGATCTGTTAATATATTGAAAACAAATTTAATTAAATATGTTCCGTTTTTTGCAAATTAAAATGATCTAAAAAAAAAATAATTAAAAAGGGGAAAACCCCCCACGTGGCAGAGGCCGTATGAGCAAAGGCAGCAGCAGTCTCTGATTTCTTTGTGAAAAATGACACATCGCATCCAATTCCACCCCACGTGAACCCGGCCTTAAAGTTTTCTCACAAGGCATCAAATGAAGCAGTCCAGAGGAGGGGACCCTCGATAGAAGCGAGGATGTACATGTGGGTGTTTTATCTGTGTGTGTGTGGATGCTTGCCAAGTCGCAGCCTACTTTTTAACCCTTTTAGTCTGCACGTTAAATCCATATGCAGTTGGAACGCAACGGTTCATCTGAACAGGAGCCAAAACGTCAGCTGCATTTCAACTGCGTACAGCCACTAGGGGGAGACAAACCAAGCAAAGAAGAGTTATTAAGCCTCGAACCCCCAGAACTCAGCGCGGCTACAATGACTAACAGAAACGGCACCAGGCAGGTAAATGGAGTATATTACAGGCCGGACAGGTAAGATTTGTTGATTTTAGAAATGTGTTATACTGTATTTGCATATTGAACGGTTATTTCTGTTCTGGTTATCTGGGGAACACCATTATCTCTGACCCCTTTATAGGGGATTGTGTAAAGTGAACAGCCTTCTATTATCTGGCCAAAGACACGTCTTCATTATTGACGCAGTACAATACAATATGCAAAGAAAAAAAAAAGTTTGGCTAAAGTTTTAGCTTCTAAAAGTTGCCTTTTGGGAGGGACAACTATCTGTGACTTCACATATTCCTAGAGCCTGATGCATTTGCCATTGCGGTGCTTCCGCTACATTGCGCTCCACGTCGCCTCATATTTGCTGATGAACTTATGAATTACAATATTTCTAATAATCTGCTCCGGTTTCCAAATTGTATGTAAAGTTGTACTTCATGCTCACCCTAATAAAGGCCCAATGTCCAGTGTTATGACAACATCTTAATCCTTGTATAAAGTTCTGAAACTTTGTCAAATACTTTTTCAATTCCTCACCAATAGAACATCTCCTCTGCTTGTTGTCAGTGATTGGATACATTTAAATTTTTTAGGCCCGGTCTTCAGCCTCTAGATATTATGTCCAACACAATTTTTAAGGTTTATTACTAAACGGAGTTCTAATACACTGTAACGAGCCCTGCACCCGTAGGGTGTTCTGTAATCTGCATTAATAGCTTTAAAAGGGTTCCTCAGCTTTGGATAATCTTTACTTATTAGAAGGGACCCATGACAATCCGCAGATCACAATGTCTTCTCTGCTGGGACCTGCAGCAATCAGCTGTGATTGATGGAGAAACTTGGCAGTAAGTGCTCAGTTTCCCTGCAGCGCCACCACAGGAGAAAAAGTATACAGTGTCCATTCATATCCATGTGTTGTCTGTGTAATATAGGACAGGTCCTCCCTCCAGAGAGAGAAAGACGGACTATCTATGTAACCGCTCTCCAATCTGGCCAAGAGATGAGGATCCTGAACAGAGGACCCCCCTCTATTACCCAGAATTTCCAAATTGGGTGCGACAATTTTTTTTTAATTTGCCTGAACAATCTCTTTAAGGACTGGTGTACAGCCGCCGTGTGCTGCTTTACCATATGTACAGAGCTACTCTTCCCTGGAAACACAGAAAAACGTTCAGGCCTACCAACATGAAAAAGGAACGCAAGAACCCTCTTTAGTAGCCTAAAATAAGTGTTGCTGTGCAGCGTGCAGTCCGGACCTCCAGATTATAATATGGGAATACCCCTCTATGTAGTCATGCATTCCTTGCTCCCTATATCTATTACCAAGCAGATTAATGGGGGTTTATCCAAATTGAAAAGTATGTAATGTTTTAATATACAGTATTTCAATTATGCACCCGCTTTCAAACTTTTTCCGCCTGCAGTTCGTGAATAATAACATTTAGACCTAGTCCTGCTCTCAGCTGAAGTGAATACTATTGCATTCTGTCTAAGCAATGTGAGCTAAACTGCCTGTACTCCAGACTGATACATTGTAGCAAACTACCAATTAGGAGACTTGTGTAGCTGTTGATGATGCATTTACCTAACAGCATTGACTGGATACAATGATCTCCACTTCTTGTGCCCAGGTTAGTAGCCTTTGAATGTAAACAAGAACATTTACATTCACTGACTGCAAGCAGAGATTTTGGAAATGTTGAGGAATTGAAACAGGAGATTTGACTATAACCCATACTGGTTATCTCCATAGTTTTCCGTGTTTCACACTTTCCTCTTATTGTTTTGACACTCTCTGTTTTGCGCGGTGGTTAAGTAACTTTGTGTTGTCATGGAGACGCGGAGCCTCGGGTATAAAGAAGTTTAACTCTTATCGTTAACCGCTTCTCATGATTATTATTTACCAGGGATCAATCGGCTTTCTATTTTCTCTTTACGGATGTCTGGGATTCTCTGACACTTGATCTGGGTGGAGGGCGTCTTCATTATGGATTTGCCTCTCCCTCAAGTTTTGGTAATGTGGCTGCTGTTATACTTTGTTGTATCTGATGAATTGCTACGTTTTAACGGATTGTGTCTTGTGCTGGATCCGTTGCCTGCACACGCCATGGAGGTCGCCACGTGACTATTGAGGGACTAAAACAGAAACAGCGCCCCAAGGCGTAATAGTATGTAGAAAAGAATAAAGTGCAGAGGCGATGTGTGCGCTCACCTAGGGTGATTGTGTCGGCCAGACACCGTAACGTGAAGCTTGGCCGCCATCAGGGCAGTACTAGCGGTACTGCTGTAAGGGGCTTAGAACAAACCTAACAAAGGGGGCCCACCAGCTGCTACTGCCGCCACTTACTACAGCCTTCCTGCCCAACCGGCTTGCCTTTGGTAGAAATAACAGGCCCCACTAGGGCCCGTTCTTTTCACCAAAGTAAAGTCGTGGGCCGCCACGCCACCCCACCCCCCCATGTTGGTATACATCCTGCCCACCCCCTCTTCTACTGACCCCCACGTCAATATAATAGCATAGCTGCGTAAGGAGAGAAGTCGTCAAGTTATAAAGTGGCGGCGGGCGTTTTCCAATCCCCACCATTTTCTGGGGCGAAGAGGACTCGACCTGGAAGACCTGTGAGCCCAGACTCATCGCCTGACAAGGACTGGTCGTGGGACAGCGAGGACTGGAGTGGGAGCCAGCAGCTCTTCTGACACCGTAAGTAAAGTGCTGAATAAGTATTAGGCCCTGTTCACACAGAATAAAAAATCTACTTCAACTCCTTAAGGAATTTTGAGCAGATTTTGACCTGCCTGCACTTTCTTGCGTTTTTCGGCCGCAGTGATTGCAAAAATTGCAGTGAAAAACTATTTTTCTGCCTCCCATTGAAGTCAATGGGAGGTCAGATCCACTGCAAGTAAGAACATGGCACTTTTTTTTTTCTCCGCGAATGGCTCCTTTTGATTTCAGATTAAATCAATGTAAGGCGGTTTAGGAAGTTTTTTGGCGCACATTCCAACGCAGTTTCAGCGTCAAAATAAACGCCAGAATACTGTGAACTGGGCCTTGTTAGAATAGGAACACGCTAGGCGTGAACACTGCAGATTTTATGCAACAAATTTAATTGCGGAAAATCCACAGCGCAGTCCAGTAGCCGCAGAGTGGATGAGACTTGAACAAATTTCATCCACACACAGCAGAAAAGAATCTGCCCAAAAAAAACGCCCTTGACCTGCGGTGGTTTTTTGTTTTAAGCCGCAGAATGTCCATTTATGCTGCTGAATCGCTTCTCTGTAGCAGGTTTTCCCCATTGAATTCAATGGGGATTTAAAATTTGCAAAAAAGTGCTGTGACTTTTGCAGCGGAAATGCTGCCATCCTGCCACTAAAAGTCACAAATGAGAAAAAGTTTATACTTACCCCGGCCGTAGTCTAGACAAGGCGATCCTCTAGTCTGAGCGCAGCCCGGCCTCCTGTCAGGACGTTTCATCCCATGTGATTGCTACAGCAAGACTAAGGCTGCAGCGGTCACATGGACTACAGTATCATCACAGGAGGCCGGGCTACGCTCAGAAGAGAGGCACTATGGCCGGGGTAAGTATACATGCCGCCCGAAAAACTGCACCACTATTTGATGCAGGTTTTTCTGGCGGAATTCCCTGTGGCTACCAAGGCGGATACGCTTTGGTTTTACGCATTATATCCGCCTAGTGTGTTCCTACCCTTATGATGTGCTCCTGAAGCTCCCACCTGTCTCTAAATAGGTAGCTGGTTCTGTAGAATTTGTAGTAGTGTTTTGTTTTTTTATGTATCACACACAGAGTGTGATGTGGTGCTGGATGGAGTACCGTTAATGGGTGGTGGCCCCCAGATAATTTGGCTGTATGGGGCCCTGAAATTCCTCATGGAGACCCTGACGTGAAGGGTAGTTTGGTGCAAATGGACTTTTGCTGCTGCTGGACCTGTTGCGGATCAGGACTGGCAGTACAAGATAATAAAATTACAGGTATATCAGCGCTACGGAATAAAGTAAACGCAGCTTGGCAGATCAGCTAGACAGGCTTCACTTGGAAGAACACTCCGCGTTACATGAGTGAGGAACTATTACAATGGAAACGTGCAGGACGAGCGGTTGGAGCGGGGTTAAACATGACGTCACCAGATTAGGGTGTACTGGACAGCAGAGGGTTACATAAGAGACAACCCCGGAGAATAAAACGACAGTGTGTGCATAATATGAAGGCCGAGCAGAAACCAAGCAAAAAAGAGCCATGTGGACATGAGCAAAACGCTGCATCGGGGATTCTAAATGATGGAAGTCTCTGCAAAGTAAAGTATAAAGCGAGTGGCCAAATACTACAACACAGGGACACGGGCTGTAAGCGGGTGCTGGGTATGTTATTCATCGGGGCTGGGGGGCTGCGCTCCATGTAGAACAGACGGGCCACCTTGAATTACTTTCTGTGCCAGATATTTTAGGGAAACTGAGGACAGACGACTCTGTTGCTTACATCTGTCTGTGTATGAGGCAGCGGCTGCCACTACCTGATCGCTAATGGTTGCCATGCAACGGGAAGCTGCGCGTGGTTTCACAGCCGGCACATTGGCATGACAAGAACACCGCAGGAGCACGGGGTAGTGAGTATTAAAATTTGATCAGGGTTGATTGCCATGGCAACGGGACGCTCTGCGCAACTGGATGACGGCCTGTTGGTGTGATCGGGGATTGCTGGGTGTCAAAATGCTGTTCATGACTTTAAAGGGCATAGACTTTGCCTCAGGGGTGAGGCAGAGAATTCATGCACGCGACCGTATTTTTCATCAGTAATTACGGACCCATTCATTTCTATTGACCCCTTCCTGTATTTTTGCTGATCGGTGTCCGTGCTGAAAAAATTACAGAACCCGTCCTATTCTTGTCAGTAATTACAGCAAGGACTAGAAGTCTATGGGAGCTTCGGTAAATGCAGACTGCTACTGATGTGCATCCGTAAACCGTCCATATTTACGTCAGCATTGCTGCGCAACGTGCGGATTACAATATTTGCGTCCTCCCTTTTTTTTACGGATGCAATACGGACCCTATTTACGGACATCCCTCTATATACGAATCCGTATATTTGGGCAGTATTTTGGGATACATTAAAATACGGTAGTGTGCATGAGGCCTTAGAGCTGTTAGTGTCCATGTATAGTATAGTGAGTATTAATGACCAGATAGGGCTGATCGCCATGGCAATAGGATGCCCTGCTATAAAGGCAGATTCCCTGTGGTCGGGTTAAATAGTGGATAAACCAGTAATGTCACAAACTGCACTAATAAAGAGGTCACTAATATCACGCACTGCTGGTTATGGTGATGAAGACGCTCCACCAATGTTAGTGGGTCTGGTGGACTGATAGACTATGGTTTATAAATACCGGATAAGATAATAGATGTAAAAATGTCTAAACGTACAGAGCGAATTGTACTTAAAATAGGGTCATAGGGGCCACAGATGGGACAGTGTGTCGCAGAAGCTGCTCCGTAATAGCGCCAAAGACTGTCTGTGCGCAGGTGGACTGTGATCCGCTGGCCGGTATGAACATGGGGTCAGCGGCTAAATACCAAGTTGGTAAAATCACTGGTCTCAATAGAAGTAAAAATACCTAAATAAGTACAAGAGAGAATTCAAATAGGTGCACGACCTAGAGAGTACAGAATAAAATCTAATGTCATATGAGAGATACAATGCAATAAAAAAAGTGTGATATATATACACACACACACCATCTCTCAAGCGAAAGAATTGAGGCAGCACTTCAAAGTAGTGGATGACAACGGTGATGTGTTTAATAACCGCACAGGCGGGCAACGTTTCGATCCAGCTTAATGAGATCTTTTGTCAAGCCTGGAGTACTGCCTCAATTCTTTTGCTTGCTGTATTACCAATGGCTCTTAGCCTGAGCCTGGGGGGATTCCCAGCCACTGGAGCAGTGCTGCTTTCCTATTTCTTGTGCCTTTTAAAATTATATCTACACCGCATTCCAAATTGTTATGCAAATGTTATTTTTCGCTGACTTTCCTAAATAGTCGATGCAAATGACAGTCAGTATAATCTTCAGCATCAACCGCTGGAGTATGAGAATTTTATTGAACAAATCTCCTAATGATAACAGATTTTTTTGTTTCTAATTATTATACACAACAAAGATCAAAACATTGTAAAGGTTGTAAAGAGACTAAAATGGTCATTTGTTGAATTTGCAGCATCAGGAGGTCCTATTTACAGACATCAAAAGCTCTTTCAATCAAAAGAAACTTACGAGGCCAAGTTACATGTCACACAGGACCCTTCTCTGATATCACCTGCACAGCACAAGTTACATGTTACACAGGACCCTTCTCTGATATCACCTGCACAGCACAAGTTACATGTTACACAGGACCCTTCTCTGATATCACCTGCACAGCACAAGTTACATGTTACACAGGACCCTCCTCTGATATCACCTGCACAGCACAAGTTACATGTTACACAGGACCCTCCTCTGATATCACCTGCACAGCACAAGTTACATGTTACACAGGACCCTTCTCTGATATCACCTGCACAGCACAAGTTACATGTTACACAGGACCCTTCTCTGATATCACCTGCACAGCACAAGTTACATGTTACACAGGACCCTTCTCTGATATCACCTGCACAGCACAAGTTACATGTTACACAGGACCCTCCTCTGATATCACCTGCACAGCACAAGTTACATGTTACACAGGACCCTCCTCTGATATCACCTGCACAGCACAAGTTACATGTTACACAGGACCCTTCTCTGATATCACCTGCACAGCACAAGTTACATGTCACACAGGACCCTTCTCTGATATCACCTGCACAGCACAAGTTACATGTTACACAGGACCCTCCTCTGATATCACCTGCACAGCACAAGTTACACAGGACCCTTCTCTGATATCACCTGCACAGCACAAGTTACATGTCACACAGGACCCTTCTCTGATATCACCTGCACAGCACAAGTTACATGTTACACAGGACCCTTCTCTGATATCACCACAGCACAAGTTACATGTTACACAGGACCCTCCTCTGATATCACCTGCACAGGACAAGTTACATGTTACACAGGACCCTTCTCTGATATCACCTGCACAGCACAAGTTACATGTCACACAGGACCCTTCTCTGATATCACCTGCACAGCACAAGTTACATGTTACACAGGACCCTTCTCTGATATCACCTGCACAGCACAAGTTACATGTTACACAGGACCCTTCTCTGATATCACCACAGCACAAGTTACATGTTACACAGGACCCTCCTCTGATATCACCTGCACAGGACAAGTTACATGTTACACAGGACCCTCCTCTGATATCACCTGCACAGCACAAGTTACATGTTACACAGGACCCTTCTCTGATATCACCTGCACAGGACAAGTTACATGTTACACAGGACCCTTCTCTGATATCACCTGCACAGCACAAGTTACATGTTACACAGGACCCTTCTCTGATATCACCAGCACAGCACAAGTTACATGTTACACAGGACCCTTCTCTGATATCACCTGCACAGCACAAGTTACATGTTACACAGGACCCTTCTCTGATATCACCTGCACAGCACAAGTTACATGTTACACAGGACCCTTCTCTGATATCACCTGCACAGCACAAGTTACATGTTACACAGGACCCTCCTCTGATATCACCTGCACAGCACAAGTTACATGTTACACAGGACCCTCCTCTGATATCACCTGCACAGGACAAGTTACATGTTACACAGGACCCTCCTCTGATATCACCTGCACAGCACAAGTTACATGTTACACAGGACCCTTCTCTGATATCACCTGCACAGCACAAGTTACATGTTACACAGGACCCTTCTCTGATATCACCTGCACAGCACAAGTTACATGTTACACAGGACCCTTCTCTGATATCACCACAGCACAAGTTACATGTTACACAGGACCCTCCTCTGATATCACCTGCACAGGACAAGTTACATGTTACACAGGACCCTCCTCTGATATCACCTGCACAGCACAAGTTACATGTTACACAGGACCCTTCTCTGATATCACCTGCACAGGACAAGTTACATGTTACACAGGACCCTCCTCTGATATCACCTGCACAGGACAAGTTACATGTTACACAGGACCCTCCTCTGATATCACCTGCACAGCACAAGTTACATGTTACACAGGACCCTTCTCTGATATCACCTGCACAGCACAAGTTACATGTTACACAGGACCCTTCTCTGATATCACCACAGCACAAGTTACATGTTACACAGGACCCTCCTCTGATATCACCTGCACAGGACAAGTTACATGTTACACAGGACCCTCCTCTGATATCACCTGCACAGCACAAGTTACATGTTACACAGGACCCTTCTCTGATATCACCTGCACAGGACAAGTTACATGTTACACAGGACCCTCCTCTGATATCACCTGCACAGGACAAGTTACATGTTACACAGGACCCTCCTCTGATATCACCTGCACAGCACAAGTTACATGTTACACAGGACCCTTCTCTGATATCACCTGCACAGCACAAGTTACATGTTACACAGGACCCTTCTCTGATATCACCTGCACAGCACAAGTTACATGTTACACAGGACCCTCCTCTGATATCACCTGCACAGGACAAGTTACATGTTACACAGGACCCTTCTCTGATATCACCTGCACAGCACAAGTTACATGTTACACAGGACCCTTCTCTGATATCACCTGCACAGGACAAGTTACATGTTACACAGAACCCTTCTCTGATATCACCTGCACAGCACAAGTTACATGTCACACAGGGCCCTTCTCTGATATCACCTGCACAGCACAAGTTACATGTTACACAGGACCCTTCTCTGATATCACCTGCACAGGACAAGTTACATGTTACACAGGACCCTTCTCTGATATCACCCGCACAGCACAAGTTACATGTTACACAGGACCCTTCTCTGATATCACCTGCACAGCACAAGTTACATGTTACACAGGACCCTTCTCTGATATCACCTGCACAGCACAAGTTACATGTTACACAGGACCCTCCTCTGATATCACCTGCACAGGACAAGTTACATGTTACACAGGACCCTTCTCTGATATCACCTGCACAGCACAAGTTACATGTTACACAGGACCCTTCTCTGATATCACCTGCACAGGACAAGTTACATGTTACACAGAACCCTTCTCTGATATCACCTGCACAGCACAAGTTACATGTCACACAGGACCCTTCTCTGATATCACCTGCACAGCACAAGTTACATGTTACACAGGACCCTTCTCTGATATCACCTGCACAGCACAAGTTACATGTTACACAGGACCCTTCTCTGATATCACCTGCACAGGACAAGTTACATGTTACACAGGACCCTTCTCTGATATCACCGGCACAGCACAAGTTACATGTTACACAGGACCCTCCTCTGATATCACCTGCACAGGACAAGTTACATGTTACACAGGACCCTCCTCTGATATCACCTGCACAGGACAAGTTACATGTTACACAGGACCCTCCTCTGATATCACCTGCACAGGACAAGTTACATGTTACACAGGACCCTTCTCTGATATCACCTGCACAGGACAAGTTACATGTTACACAGGACCCTTCTCTGATATCACCTGCACAGCACAAGTTACATGTTACACAGGACCCTCCTCTGATATCACCTGCACAGGACAAGTTACATGTTACACAGGACCCTCCTCTGATATCACCTGCACAGCACAAGTTACATGTTACGCAGGACCCTTCTCTGATATCACCTGCACAGCACAAGTTACATGTTACGCAGGACCCTTCTCTGATATCACCTGCACAGCACAAGTTACATGTTACACAGGACCCTTCTCTGATATCACCTGCACAGCACAAGTTACATGTTACACAGGACCCTTCTATGATATCACCTGCACAGGACAAGTTACATGTTACACAGGACCCTCCTCTGATATCACCTGCACAGGACAAGTTACATGTTACACAGGACCCTCCTCTGATATCACCTGCACAGCACAAGTTACATGTTACACAGGACCCTTCTCTGATATCACCTGCACAGCACAAGTTACATGTTACACAGGACCCTTCTCTGATATCACCTGCACAGGACAAGTTACATGTTACACAGGACCCTTCTCTGATATCACCTGCACAGGACAAGTTACATGTTACACAGGACCCTTCTCTGATATCACCTGCACAGCACAAGTTACATGTTACACAGGACCCTTCTCTGATATCACCTGCACAGGACAAGTTACATGTTACACAGGACCCTTCTCTGATATCACCTGCACAGCACAAGTTACATGTTACACAGGACCCTTCTCTGATATCACCTGCACAGCACAAGTTACATGTTACACAGGACCCTCCTCTGATATCACCTGCACAGCACAAGTTACATGTTACACAGGACCCTTCTCTGATATCACCTGCACAGGACAAGTTACATGTTACACAGGACCCTCCTCTGATATCACCTGCACAGCACAAGTTACATGTTACACAGGACCCTCCTCTGATATCACCTGCACAGCACAAGTTACATGTCACACAGGACCCTTCTCTGATATCACCTGCACAGGACAAGTTACATGTCACACAGGACCCTCCTCTGATATCACCTGCACAGGACAAGTTACATGTTACACAGGACCCTTCTCTGATATCACCTGCACAGCACAAGTTACATGTTACACAGGACCCTCCTCTGATATCACCTGCACAGGACAAGTTACATGTTACACAGGACCCTTCTCTGATATCACCTGCACAGCACAAGTTACATGTTACACAGGACCCTTCTCTGATATCACCTGCACAGCACAAGTTACATGTTACACAGGACCCTTCTCTATCACCTGCACAGGACAAGTTACATGTTACACAGGACCCTTCTCTGATATCACCTGCACAATTCTTGCATCCATTGAATTTGTTAGTATTTGGACAGTTTCTGCTTGAATATCTTTGCAGGATGTCAGAATCGCCTCCCAGAGCTTCTGTTTTGATATCACCTACCAGTGCCTCCCACCCTCATAGATATTTTGGTTGAGGATGCTCTAAAGGTTCTCAATAGGGTTGAGGTCAGGGGAACATGGGGGTCCTTTTATGCCCATAGCAGCCAATGACACAGAGGTATTCTTTGCAGCATGAGATGGTGCATTGTCATGCATGAAGATAATTTTTCTACGGAAGGCACGGTTCTTTTTGTACCACGGAAGAAAGTGGTCAGTCATGAACTCTACATACTTTGCAGAGGTCATTTTCACACCGTCCGGGACCCTAAAGGGGCCTACCAGCTCTCTCCCCATGATTCCAGCCCAAAACATGCATCCGCCACCTCCTTGCTGACGTCGCAGCCTGGTTGGGACATGGTGGCCATTCACCAACCATTCACTACTCCATCCATCTGGACCATCCAGGGTTGCACGACACTCATCAGTAAACAACACGGTTTGAAAATTAGTCTTCATGTATTTCTGAGCCGACTGCAACCGTTTCTGCTTGTGAGCATTGTTTAGGGGTGGCCGAATAATAGCTTTATGCACACTTGCAAACCTCTGGAGGATCCCACACCTTTAGGTTCGCGGAACTCCAGAGGCACCAGCAGCTTCAAATACCGCTTTGCTGCTTTGCAATGGCATTTTAGCCATTGCTCTCCTAATTCTATTAATTTGTCTGGCAGAAACCTTCCTCATTATGCCTTTATCTGAACGAACCCGTCTGTGCTCTGAATCAGCCACAAATCTTTTCACAGTACGATGATCACGCTTAAGTTTTCTTGAAATATCCAATGTTTTCATACCTTGTCCAAGGTATTGCACTATTTCACGCTTTTCGGCAGCAGAAAGATCCTTTTTCTTTCCCATATTTCTTGAAACCTGTGGCTCCTTAATAATGTGGAACGTCCTTCTTAAGTAGTTTTCCTTTGATTGGGCACGCCTGGCAAACTAATTATCACAGGTGTCAGACTGATTACAATGATCCAAAGAGCCCTAAGACACAAGACCATCCATGAGTTTCATTGAAAAACTAATAATTAAATGTTTGACACTTAAATCCAATGTGCATAATAATTTGGAACACTGTGTATACACTGACTCCACCAGCAGAATAGGGAGTGCAGCTCTGGAGTATAATACAGGATGTACCTCAGGATAAGTAAGGTAATGTATGTACACAGTGACTCCACCAGCAGAATAGTGAGTGCAGCTCTGGAGTATAATACAGGATGTACCTCAGGATAAGTAAGGTAATGTATGTACACAGTGACTCCACCAGCAGAATAGGGAGTGCAGCTCTGGAGTATAATACAGGATGTACCTCAGGATAAGTAAGGTAATGTATGTACACAGTGACTCCACCAGCAGAATAGTGAGTGCAGCTCTGGAGTATAATACAGGATATAACTCAGGATCAGTACAGGATAAGTAATGTATGTACATAGTGACTCCAGCAGAATAGTGAGTGCAGCTCTGGAGTATTATACAGGATGTAACTGAGGATCAATGATTCTCCTCATGATTGTAGGTGAGTGTTTCTCATGTTCTGCGTCCACTCCGTTAGAGTCTCATATCTAATAATGAGAAGCCACATAAAGGATCTGACCCTGGACATGGCTTCTTACAATCCAGATCTCATTAGAATTTCAGCAAAAAGTAATTAGAACTGAAAAAAGCGCCAGTGATCCATGTCTGTACTGCGTAGAACATTTAAAGGTAATTTATTTTGCTGTAACGAGTGATTCTAGATTCTGCATTATTTTTCATACTGGAGACAGAGTTTATGAATTTGTTGCTTTGACAATGTTGCCATTTTCTTGGGGCATAAGCCGAATGTATACACCGCCCCATTCACCGGACTGATGCCACGAGTGTCCAATTAGCATTTTTTGTGTTGGTATACATAGTCTTATGTAAATGGAATAGCATTGTAGACTAAACTAGTCCATAAGAGGCAGCCATGTTTTTTTGTGTTGACAGTAGAAGCCTATGGTTGGCATATGTCATTGTTTACCTATACGTTCACATACATTTGACGTGTGGATGTCAGGAAATCCTCCTGAAATTTACTTCCGATGTCCGTGCGAATAGACCCTTATGGTTTCTGGCCACCTCTGATCAGCAGGTTACAGAATGAATCTATTTAGTGGAGTTTCTTTACATTTTTCCACTGCATGTAAGAATCCAGCCGCTACAGATATTGATGGCACTTGACATAAGAGTCCGACCGATAATATAACAGATGCTTGTTGTATATTTCCCTCTTGTCTCTGCAGCTCAGCGTTGCCGTCTTCATTGGATTCCTCTTGGCTTGGACACCGTATGCAATGTTGGCAGCTTTTGGTGATGCCAGGGATGTGCCACCTATAGCATTTGCCCTGGCAGCCATGTTTGCCAAGTCGTCCACTCTTTACAACCCCATGGTATATCTGCTGCTGAAGCCAAACTTCCTACATGTGATAAGTAAAGACTTGTCCATGTTCCAGGCCGTGTGCGCCGTGTTGTGCAGCAGCTGTAGGATGCAGTGTTTGCAGGACAAAGACAGCGACCAGACCAAGCGCTCCAGTCCCTTCATGGGGAAGCCAGGGACGTGCTGCGGCGGTGTGGACGCTTTTGAATATTTTAGTTACATAGTTACATAGTTTGTACGGTTGAAAAAAGACACATGTCCATCAAGTTCAACCAAGGGATGGGAAAGGGGAAGTAAAAAATTTCTACACATAGGAGCTAATATTTTTTTGTTCTAGGAAATTATCTAAGCCTTTTTTAAAGCCATCTACTGTCCCTGCTGTGACCAGCTCCTGCGGTGTCTACTGTCCCTGCTGTGACGGCTCCTGCGGTGTCTACTGTCCCTGCTGTGACGGCTCCTGCGGTGACTATTCCATAGATTCACCGTTCTCACAGTAAAGAAGGCTTGTCGCCTCTGCAGGTTGAACCTTTTTTTCTCCAGACGGAGGGAGTGCCCCCTTGTTTTTTGAGGGGGTTTTACATGGAACAGGATTTCACCATATTTTTTGTATAGTAATTATTTACAATGCTGCAATTTGGATCCTACAGATGCCGACCAACCGGTGCACCTCTCTCTGGTAAAGAATCTAGCGGGAGACGTGGAATCACCGACCTCAATGCATCTTGTCGTTTGCGCCTCCAGAACTAAATCCAAAACAGAGGCCACATCCGGGTCACTGCTGCCAGACTCATGGAAAACGTCCTCTGATTTGTAGGATTGGGTCATGTGTCCGGTGTGGTTCTTGGCTTGGCTCTGCTGGTTACGTGTCTTAGAGGAGTCCTCATGTCCTGAACTATAATGAGAGACGATCGTATGATGGATCTAAATGTGCACATTAAAGAAATGCCGAGCCAACGTGACCGAAGATCATCAGGCTGCAACGTTCACCCCAAAAGTGATTGTTCACCAGCGGTCCCTGCCAGGTCCATTGATCAAGTCTGCCCTATACGGATGGGATACGCTCAAAGAGCAGACAGTGTATCAGTACTGCAGCGCTCCCTCTCCACAGCGCAGATTGGGCTCCTCCAGTCGTATTGGGTGGTCCTGCTATACTGAAACATTCTGCAACTTTTTAATAGACTTTGTATTATAAATCTCTGCTTGCTGTCAGTGAATGGGAACATTCTTGTCTGCATTCAGAAGCTGAATACCTGCCACATCCCTGTCCTGCTCACAACTGTGTATCAGATCTCTCGCAAGAGCTCTTCAATGTTTTTATTCACTGACTGCAAAAATAGCTCTTGAAATTGTTAAGAACTGACTTTTTTTCGTGTGAGACCAAACAAGACCTGTGATCTATTTTCACCTGTGCAGTGTGTACATTAGAGACGACTATATAATCAGGAGGTCACTGCGCTGACGCTCTGCTTCTTGTATATTCCATCACTTCCTGGGAGACCAAACTATAAAACCACAGCTGCCAAGTGTCCGCCGTTTAGAGGGACGGTTCCTCCTTTTGACTCCTCCTGTACGAGTTGATAGATTTGTAGTAATAAACGTTGTACATTGCTCCAGGAAGTGTCTCTTGTTCCTAACAGAATATTAGGTCCCAACTCGTGTTCAGGATTTACTGTAATTGAGACCTTGAGGGTTTGTTCACACTGGGCGGATTAGCTGTGAATGTTCCTCAACTGATTTCATAGTGAAAAATCTGCAGCGTGTTCCAGTAGTAGTAAAGTGGATCAGATCTAAAACAAATCTCATCCACACTGCGGGACAAGTCAGCTGAGAAACGTTCAGAAATTGACCCTCGGTGCGTTTTTTAAGCCACAGAACGTCAATTTATGTTGTGGAATTGCTGCACGTCTGTTGTGGGGTTTCCTCATTGAATTCATTGGGAAGGTAAGAGCTACAACAAATAACAAAGGTTGCGATTTGGTCAAAAAAGACGCGATTCTGCTGCAAAAATCCCAACTCTGAATTAATAAAAATTTAAATATTTTTTCAATTGAATTTAAAAAAAAACAAGAACAGTGACGGCTCTTGGTCCCCCGGGCTGTTCCCTGTGCAGCCTGGCCTCCAGGGATGATGCGTCTTCCCATGTGACTGCTGCAGCGGAAGGACGAGACGGTATGGCCACTCCCAGAGGCGAGTAGATTTTCCCTGCTCTGGCCTAAAATCTGCACCACAATTAGTGTTTTTTTTTGGACAGGATTCCCTGCAGGTTCTAGGTTGGATACGCTGTGTATTTTTGCACAGCATATCCGGCCAGTGTGACCATACCCTAAATATTTATTCAGATAATTTTTGTGAAAACTATTCAAGAGATATGAATAAGAAAATTGATCATTCACACAAAGAGCCCCTCTAACATCCAAAGTGTTCATAGATATAATAAAACCTCTAAAAAAATATTTCTATCCTCTCTAGTTTAGTAATAAAAGCTTAGTCTCTTTCAGAGAGGGAGACAACGTCAGCTGAACTCTCTCCGCATACAGGAGTGAACAGTCTCCTGACATTGTGACTGCTGTGAGTGCAGTGTGCGGGGGAGTTAGAGTGCCCCATGTGTACAGGAGAGAGCTCTGAGGATATCTGACTTCATGCTGGATGTAGTAGGGTTAGCCGCCCTGTGAGACGGATTTCTGTGAGTTATGGAGGTGGAGGAGGCAGAAGTATATTCTGCCACAACTTTCTCTTCAGTGACTGCAGCAGTCTTCTCCTCCTCTTGCACAATAACCCTTTACAAGCAGCATTCTACTCTTCCTTCCCTAGTAAATTAAAGGGATTTCTCTGTCCTAAGGATAGGCAAATCAATAGATCGATGGGGGTCAGAGGTCAGGGGGTCAGAGTCCCAGCACCCCCACTTATCAGCTGCGGGGGTGAATAGGACTGAGCTGCAATACTCGACACAAAGTTAACAAAATGTACTGCGCTGTGCCTGATCAACAGTGGAGGGGCCTCAGGGCTCTGTTCCACTGATCGTGGGAGAGTTGGACCCCCTACCGGTCTGATGTTGTTGAACTATCCTAAGATTAGGCCATCAATATCCAGGGGCTGATATGTAAAGGAAACGCTTCTCATCATTCTGCAGTCATTGCTTTTATATTTAAATCGGTTAGAAAACATTTCAAGCATTTTATCAATTAACACCAAGTCTGACGCCTCATTAAAAGTGCAGGCCGCTTGGTGTGTTCATTTTTTACCAATGCGATCTGGTGGCAAACGCGCGCGCGCTAAATTCTCTAGTCTGTAGACCCTCAGAACAGCAGTGCTCATCCCACACATGCGCATTGTTAAAATTGGATCCGTCCGCCGCCTCGATACGGCCGGTACAGTGCAACTGCGAATGGCTCATTAAATAATTTATGGTACAATAGTGTGTCTGGAGCTGGCATATACCGACAATCCTCAGTTTGTGGGTTCTCTCAGAATTCATAGCTCCTCTAAGTATTTAAAAAAACAAAAACCTCCAACATGAGTAATTTACACCCGAGCCCCAGACCACTCAGTGCTCAGTCATCCACCAGGTGGCAGCATTGTTAAGGTAATTACATTACTACTGAAATCCAGTGCTGACAGTTCAGACAACGGTCATTCTGGCAGCATAAGGTTGACACCTCCCACCATCACCTGTTATACACTTGGTCACATAAACAAATGCAGGTACAGATTAGCAGAGCTGAATTGGTAAAGTAACATTTTGGGGCTACAAAGCTTATATATCCAGAGTACAAATTATATAGTAAGAGAACAGCTGCAGTCCTATGTAAAACCACACTGCTGACTGCAGATATATAGGCATTGACTTAGTTTATAAACTACAATGTTTTGTATTATTCATTCCAAACTATTATAGTAGTTATATTCTTGTATATAGGGGGCAGTATTATAGTAGTTATATTCTTGTATATAGGGGCAGTATTATAGTAGTTATATTCTTGTATATAGGAGCAGTATTATAGTAGTTATATTCTTGTATATAGGGGCAGTATTATAGTAGTTATATTCTTGTATATAGGGGGCAGTATTATAGTAGTTATATTCTTGTATATAGGGGGCAGTATTATAGTAGTTATATTCTTGTATATAGGGGCAGTATTATAGTAGTTATATTCTTGTATATAGGAGCAGTATTATAGTAGTTATATTCTTGTATATAGGAGCAGTATTATAGTAGTTATATTCTTGTACATAGGAGCAGTATTATAGTAGTTATATTCTTGTATATAGGAGCAGTATTATAGTAGTTATAATCTTGTATATAGGAGCAGTATTATAGTAGTTATATTCTTGTATATAGGGGGCAGTATTATAGTAGTTATATTCTTGTATATAGGGGGCAGTATTATAGTAGTTATATTCTTGTATATAGGGGGCAGTATTATAGTAGTTATATTCTTGTATATAGGGGGCAGTATTATAGTAGTTATATTCTTGTATATAGGAGCAGTATTATAGTAGTTATATTCTTGTACATAGGAGCAGTATTATAGTAGTTATATTCTTGTATATAGGAGCAGTATTATAGTAGTTATAATCTTGTATATAGGAGCAGTATTATAGTAGTTATATTCTTGTATATAGGGGGCAGTATTATAGTAGTTATATTCTTGTATATAGGAGCAGTATTATAGTAGTTATATTCTTGTATATAGGGGGCAGTATTATAGTAGTTCTATTCTTGTATATAGGGGCAGTATTATAGTAGTTATATTCTTGTATATAGGGGCAGTATTATAGTAGTTATATTGTATATAGGGGCAGTATTATAGTAGTTATATTCTTGTATATAGGGGGCAGTATTATAGTAGATATATTCTTGTATATAGGGGGCAGTATTATAGTAGTTATATTCTTGTATATAGGGGGCATTATTATAGTAGATATATTCTTGTATATAGGGGGCAGTATTATAGTAGTTATATTCTTGTATATAGGGGCAGTATTATAGTAGTTATATTCTTGTATATAGGGGCAGTATTATAGTAGTTATATTCTTGTATATAGGGAGCAGTATTATAGTAGTTATATTCTTGTATATAGGGGCAGTATTATAGTAGTTATATTCTTGTATATAGGGGCAGTATTATAGTAGTTATATTCTTGTATATAAGGAGCAGTATTATAGTAGTTATATTCTTGTATATAGGAGGCAGTATTATAGTAGTTATATTCTTGTATATAGAGGGCAGTATTATAGTAGGTATATTCTTGTATATAGGGGGCAGTATTATAGTAGTTATATTCTTGTATATAGGGGCAGTATTATAGTAGTTATATTCTTGTATATAGAGGGCAGTATTATAGTAGTTATATTCTTGTATATAGGGGCAGTATTATAGTAGTTATATTCTTGTATATAGAGGGCAGTATTATAGTAGTTATATTCTTGTATATAGGGGCAGTATTATAGTAGTTATATTCTTGTATATAGAGGGCAGTATTATAGTAGTTATATTCTTGTATATAGGAGGCAGTATTATAGTAGTTATATTCTTGTATATAGAGGGCAGTATTATAGTAGTTATATTCTTGTATATAGGGGCAGTATTATAGTAGTTATATTCTTGTATATAGGGAGCAGTATTATAGTAGTTATATTCTTGTATATAGGGAGCAGTATTATAGTAGTTATATTCTTGTATATAGGGGCAGTATTATAGTAGTTATATTCTTGTATATAGA
Organism: Rhinoderma darwinii; assembly: GCF_050947455.1. Classification (NCBI taxonomy): domain Eukaryota; kingdom Metazoa; phylum Chordata; class Amphibia; order Anura; family Rhinodermatidae; genus Rhinoderma; species Rhinoderma darwinii. The sequence continues at coordinate 1,792,367 of NC_134699.1, read as the reverse complement.
GGGCAGTATTATAGTAGTTATATTCTTGTATATAGAGGGCAGTATTATAGTAGTTATATTCTTGTATATAGGGAGCAGTATTATAGTAGATATATTCTTGTATATAGGGGCAGTATTATAGTAGTTATATTCTTGTATATAGGGGGCAGTATTATAATAGTTATATTCTTGTATATAGGGGGCAGTATTATAGTAGTTATATTCTTGTATATAGGGGGCAGTATTATAGTAGTTATATTCTTGTATATAGGGGGCAGTATTATAGTAGTTATATTCTTGTATATAGGGGCAGTATTATAGTAGTTATATTCTTGTATATAGGAGCAGTATTATAGTAGTTATATTCTTGTATATAGGGGGCAGTATTATAGTAGTTGTATTCTTGTATATAGGGGCAGTATTGTAGTAGTTGTATTCTTGTATATAGGGACAGTATTATAGTAGTTGTATTCTTGTATATAGGGAACAGTATTATAGTAGTTATATTCTTGTATATAGGAGCAGTATTATAGTAGTTATATTCCTGTATATAGGGGGCAGTATTATAGTAGTTATATTCTTGTATATAGGAGCAATATTATAGTAGTTATATTCCTGTATATAGGGGGCAGTATTATAGTAGTTATATTCTTGTATATAGGGGCAGTATGATAGTAGATATATTCTTGGATATAGGAGGCAGTATTATAGTAGTTATATTCTTGTATATAGAGGGCTGTATTATAGTAGTTATATACAAGAAAATAATTACTATAATACTGCCCCCTATATACAAGAATATATCTACTATAATACTGCTCGTATATACAAGAATATAACTACTATAATACTGCCCCCTAGATTCAAGAATATAACTACTATAATACTGCCCCCTAGATTCAAGAATATAACTACTATAATACTGCCCCCTATAGACAAGAATATATTACTGCCCCCCATAGACAAGAATATAACTACTATAATACTGCCCCCTATATACAAGAATATAACTACTATAATACTGCCCCCTATATACAAGAAAATAACTACTATAATACTGCCCCCTATATACAAGAATATAACTACTATAATACTGCCCCTATATACAAGAATATAACTACTATAATACTGCCCCCTATATACAAGAATATAACTACTATAATACTGCCCCCTATATACAAGAAAATAACTACTATAATACTGCCCCCTATATACAAGAAAATAACTACTATAATACTGCCCCCTATATACAAGAATATAACTACTATAATACTGCCCCCTATATACAAGAATATAACTACTATAATACTGCCCCCTAGAGACAAGAATACAACTAATATAATACGGCCCCCTAGAGACAAGAATACAACTACTATAATACGGCCCCCTAGAGACAAGAATACAACTACTATAATACTGCCCCCTAGAGACGACAATATAATACTGCCCCCTAGAGACGACAATATAATACTGCCCCCTATAGACAAGAATATAATACTGCCCCCTATAGACAATACAACTAATATAATACTGCCCCCTATAGACAATATATTACTGCCCCCCATAGACAAGAATATAACTACTATAATACTGCCCCCTATAGACAAATATAATACTGCCCCCTATAGACAAGAATACAACTACTATAATACTGCCCCCTATAGACAAGAATATATTACTGCCCCCCATAGACAAGAATATAACTACTATAATACTGCCCCCTATAGACAATCTAATACTGCCCCCTACAGACAATAATCTAATACTGCCCCCAATGGAGACATATACGGCTCTGCACTTGTAGGAGAACGGTTATATCTGGCTGGGTCTGTACATAGCTGGAGGTGTTATAATGCATCAGCGGCTCGTATAAAAGTATTTTGTTTAATTCTCCCTATGCTAGAACATTTAGTATTTTGGGTTTAAATCTGCGTATTTCTTAGGGTGATCGATATAAGGGACACCCACCCACACGGGTTTGTTTACATCGTATTTGAGCCCTATGTTTGACGTATTCGCTGGGAGGTTTTCCAGTCATGTACGCCAAACACATCCATACGGCGTCATTCTCCTGATGGAGGCCATTAGAGAGCCCGTGTGGCCCCTGTCGGGCTAGTACATGTCGGTATTCTGCTATCAGAGGAGCAGAACAAGGGAATAATTGGAAGCGCCAATTCTGTTACATCACGAACAACATCGACAGCCGACAGAACCCATTGACTTTAATGGGCTCCGTTGACTTTCTATCCTGGAGGCCGTGGCATGCTGCGCTATAGTTTCTGGTATTTTTGCCTAAATCTGCAACGGAGCCTCTAATGCAGATGTGAACGCCGCCTTATCCATCTGGTGCATAGAAACATTTCACAGGTCTTCTTACATTGTGGATCCTGGAATAATCCTGAGATTCTCGTCACCTTCAGAGATTCCTGACATCCGCTGCAACAACCGACAAATCTATTCAAAAAACGTAGCTGACTATTTATCTAGGGAAAGTTATTGCTTCAACTATTCCAAGAGGCGAACATTATAATTATATCCCCCCACATGTATCAAAACCGCATTATACTGCTGTCCCCGCCACACCTCGTATACAATGACTGGTGACCTCATGTCATTTATACAATGCAGTCACGAGAATATTGTACAGAAAACAGCAGAAGTGAGAGTGCAGCTTTGGATGTGACTCGAGTAGAACACATCCTGGGATTCAGATGAGCTCTGCTACATCTGGGCACCAGTCTCTTTACAGAACAGCTTAAAGTGTCACAGGAATCAAAGAGAGACGTAGTGTCACCCCGTGCTGGGACCAGGGCCGGCCTCGGGTGTGCGACCTGTGCCATTGCACAGGGCGCATCACTCAAGCAGGTGGAAGGGGGTGCTGCGCTGGCTGGCTCCCTTCCCCTGCTGGTTTCAAAAGCGCCCAGGCCCGGCGATTCAGCAGCCGCTTTTCCGCCCGGGTGCTACTTCACTCAGTGGGGTCGCTACCATGGGTAGTAGCCATAGCGACGACACCGGGCATGAGGGTGCCCGTGGTGCCCTCCCCATGGCTGCTACGGCGGTACCGATGCCACTTTAGCAGAGCAGGGAGGCATCTCCCTGCTCTGCTATCTACTAGCGCCACTGTAGCTCCCCGAATGAGCGGAATCCCCGTGTGGCCGGGGATTCCGCTCCTGGAGCGCTCTGCTTGATATCTCTGTCCATATATGGACAGTGACATCAGGGGCAGCTCCTGAAGCAGAATCCCAGTCCACAGCGTTGCCGACCCTCCATATATGGACAGAGACATCAAGCGGCGCGCTCCAGGAGCGGAATCCCCAGCCACAGGGGAATGTCGCACTACCTACAAGGGGGAATCTGAGTGGCGGGCTGATGGTCATTTTACTGTGACTGGGGGGGGGGGGCTGATGGTCATTTTACTGTGACGGGGGGGGGGGGGGGGGGCTGATGGTCATTTTACTGTGACTGGGGGGGGGGGGGGCTGATGGTCATTTTACTGTGACTGGGGGGGGGGGGCTGATGGTCATTTTACTGTGACTGGGGGGGGGGGCTGATGGTCATTTTACTGTGACTGGGGGGGGGGCTGATGGTCATTTTACTGTGACGGGGGGGGGGGCTGATGGTCATTTTACTGTGACGGGGGGGGGGGCTGATGGTCATTTTACTGTGACGGGGGGGGGGGCTGATGGTCATTTTACTGTGACTGGGGGGGGGGGCTGATGGTCATTTTACTGTGACTGGGGGGGGGGGGGCTGATGGTCATTTTACTGTGACTGGGGGGGGGGCTGATGGTCATTTTACTGTGACTGGGGGGGGGCTGATGGTCATTTTACTGTGACTGGGGGGGCTGATGGTCATTTTACTGTGACTGGGGGGGCTGATGGTCATTTTACTGTGACTGGGGGGGCTGATGGTCATTTTACTGTGACGGGGGGCGGCTGATGGTCATTTTACTGTGGCTGGGGGGGGGGGGGCTGATGGTCATTTTACTGTGACGGGGGGGGGGGGGGCTGATGGTCATTTTACTGTGACGGGGGGGGGGGCTGATGGTCATTTTACTGTGACTGGGGGGGCTGATGGTCATTTTACTGTGACTGGGGGGGCTGATGGTCATTTTACTGTGACGGGGGGCGGCTGATGGTCATTTTACTGTGGCTGGGGGGGGGCTGATGGTCATTTTACTGTGACTGGGGGGGCTGATGGTCATTTTACTGTGACTGGGGGGGCTGATGGTCATTTTACTGTGACGGGGGGCGGCTGATGGTCATTTTACTGTGGCTGGGGGGGGGGGCTGATGGTCATTTTACTGTGACTGGGGGGGGCTGATGGTCATTTTAATGTGGCTGGGGGGGGGGCTGATGGTCATTTTACTGTGACGGGGGGGCTGATGGTCATTTTACTGTGACGGGGGGGGGGCTGATGGTCATTTTACTGTGACGGGGGGGGGGGGCTGATGGCCATTTTACTGTGACGGGGGGGGGCTGATGGTCATTTTACTGTGACTGGGGGGGGGGGCTGATGGTAATTTTACTGTGACTGGGGGGGGGGGCTGATGGTCATTTTACTGTGACTGGGGGGGGGGCTGATGGTCATTTTACTGTGACTGGGGGGGGGCTGATGGTCATTTTACTGTGACTGGGGGGGCTGATGGTCATTTTACTGTGACTGGGGGGGCTGATGGTCATTTTACTGTGACGGGGGGCGGCTGATGGTCATTTTACTGTGGCTGGGGGGGGGGCTGATGGTCATTTTACTGTGACTGGGGGGGGCTGATGGTCATTTTAATGTGGCTGGGGGGGGGGCTGATGGTCATTTTACTGTGACGGGGGGGCTGATGGTCATTTTACTGTGACGGGGGGGGGGGGCTGATGGTCATTTTAATGTGGCTGGGGGGGGGGGCTGATGGTCATTTTAATGTGGCTGGGGGGGGGGGCTGATGGTCATTTTACCGTGACGGGGGGGCTGATGGTCATTTTAATGTGGCTGGGGGGGGCTGATGGTCATTTTACTGTGACTGGGGGGGGGGCAGATGGTCATTTTACTGTGACTGGGGGGGGGGGCTGATGGTCATTTTACTGTGAGTGGGGGGGCTGATGGTAATTTTACTGTGAGTGGGGGGGCTGATGGTCATTTTACTGTGAGTGGGGGGGCTGATGGTCATTTTACTGTGAGTGGGGGGGCTGATGCTCATTTTACTGTGAGTGGGGGGGCTGATGGTCATTTTAATGTGGCTGGGGGGGGGCTGATGGTCATTTTAATGTGGCTGGGGGGGGCTGATGGTCATTTTAATGTGGCTGGGGGGGGCTGATGGTCATTTTACTGTGACGGGGGGGGGGGCTGATGGTCATTTTACTGTGACGGGGGGGGGGGGCTGATGGTCATTTTACTGTGACTGGGGGGGCTGATGGTCATTTTAATGTGGCTGGGGGGGCTGATGGTCATTTTACTGTGACGGGGGGGGGGGGGGCTGATGGTCATTTTACTGTGACGGGGGGGGGCTGATGGTCATTTTAATGTGGCTGGGGGGGCTGATGGTAATTTTACTGTGAGTGGGGGGGCTGATGGTCATTTTACTGTGAGTGGGGGGGGCTGATGGTAATTTTACTGTGACGGGGGGGCTGATGCTCATTTTACTGTGACGGGGGGCTGATGGTAATTTTACTGTGAGTGGGGGGGCTGATGGTAATTTTACTGTGAGTGGGGGGGCTGATGGTAATTTTACTGTGAGTGGGGGGGCTGATGGTAATTTTACTGTGAGTGGGGGGGCTGATGGTAATTTTACTGTGAGTGGGGGGGCTGATGGTAATTTTACTGTGAGTGGGGGGGCTGATGGTCATTTTACTGTGAGTGGGGGGGCTGATGGTCATTTTACTGTGACGGGGGAGCTGATGCTCATTTTACTGTGACGGGGGGCTGATGGTAATTTTACTGTGACGGGGGGGGGGGCTGATGGTCTTCAAGCGGTTTCCTCCTCTGAGTTCCAATTGAAATTATTAATAATAGGCAGAAACACCTGCGTCACCCGTTTGGAGCTTTTTTTCCTGCGTCTTTTGCATTCGTTTCAACGGCTTAAAAAAAACCTGAAAAAAAGGTCAAACACCGCTGACCATTCCTGAAGGAATTTTGAGTCAGATTTTTTTTTTGGCTTACCAAAAACACTGTGTGAACGTACCCTACGAGTGTAGTGCTTGTTTTTAGCTGTTTTCGGTCTTTCTGGAAACAATTTTTGGTTGGGGACTTAAGGAAATGTTGTTTTTCCAGTGCTGCCTCGAGTCCGAAAAAGGTTGGGAAACTCTGTACTAGGCGTGGAGCAGCTCAGTTCTTCTTGGGAACGGGGCCTAGGTGAGTACAATTTTTTTGTTTGTTTGGGGGGGGGGGGGGGCACTGTCTACATGAGAAAGGTGGGGGATTATGGCAAAATCTACAAAGGGGGGCTGTGTGTGGCAGCAAGAGGAGGGGGGCATTATACTGTGTGGAGGCCACCAAGCGGACATTATACTGTGTGTTGCACATAGGGGGCACAATTCGAGGACAAGATATTGTGTCCCTGCGGGGGTTATAATATATTCTATTATTAAATATTATACTGTGTGGGGGCATTATAAAGGGCATTTGCTGTGGGGGGCATTATACTTTTTTTTTAATGGGGCTTTTTTTTTTATGATGGGGGTGGGGCGCCGAAAGATAATTTCGCACGGGGCGCCATTTATGCTAAGGCCGGCCTTAGCTGGGTTAGTAGGGTCACCCCCATGCTGGGACTAGTGGCGTCACCCCCATGCTGGGAGTAGTAGTCACGTCACCCACATGCTGGAACTAGTAGTCGCGTCAACCCCATGCTGGGACTAGTAGTCGCGTCACCCCCATGCTGGGACTAGTAGTCGCGTCACCCCCATGCTGGGACTAGTAGTCGCGTCACCCCCATGCTGGGACTAGTAGTCGCGTCACCCCCATGCTGGGACTAGTAGTCGCGTCAACCCCATGCTGGGACTAGTAGTCGCGTCACCCACATGCTGGGACTAGTAGTAGCGTCACCCCCATGCTGGGACTAGTAGTAGCGTCACCCCCATGCTGGCACTAGTAGTCGCGTCAACCCCATGCTGGGACTAGTAGTCGCGTCACCCCCATGCTGGGACTAGTAGTCGCGTCACCCCCATGCTGGGACTAGTAGTCGCGTCACCCCCATGCTGGGACTAGTAGTCGCGTCACCCCCATGCTGGGACTAGTAGTCGCGTCACCCCATGCTGGGACTAGTAGTCGCGTCACCCCCATGCTGGGACTAGTAGTAGCGTCACCCCATGCTGGGACTAGTAGTAGCGTCACCCCATGCTGGGAGTAGTAGCGTCACCCCATGCTGAGAGTAGTAGCGTCACCCCATGCTGGGAGTAGTAGCGTCACCCCATGCTGAGAGTAGTAGCGTCACCCCATGCTGGGAGTAGTAGCGTCACCCCATGCTGGGACTAGTAGTCGCGTCACCCCATGCTGGGACTAGTAGTCGCGTCACCCCATGCTGGGACTAGTAGTCGCGTCACCCCATGCTGGGACTAGTAGTAGCGTCACCCCCATGCTGGGACTAGTAGTAGCGTCACCCCCATGCTGGGAGTAGTAGCGTCACCCCATGCTGGGAGTAGTAGCGTCACCCCATGCTGAGAGTAGTAGCGTCACCCCATGCTGAGAGTAGTAGCGTCACCCCATGCTGGGAGTAGTAGCGTCACCCCATGCTGAGAGTAGTAGCGTCACCCCATGCTGGGAGTAGTAGCGTCACCCCTTGCTGAGAGTAGTAGCGTCACCCCATGCTGGGAGTAGTAGCGTCACCCCATGCTGGGAGTAGTAGCGTCACCCCATGCTGAGAGTAGTAGCGTCACCCCATACTGGGAGTAGTAGCGTCACCCCATGCTGGGAGTAGTAGCGTCACCCCATGCTGGGAGTAGTAGCGTCACCCCATGCTGGGAGTAGTAGCGTCACCCCATGCTGGGAGTAGTAGCGTCACCCCATGCTGGGAGTAGTAGCGTCACCCCATGCTGAGAGTAGTAGCGTCACCCCATACTTGGAGTAGTAGTGTCACCCCATGTTGAGAGTAGTAGTGTCACCCCATACTGGGAGTAGTAGCGTCACCCCATGCTGAGAGTAGTAGTGTCACCCCATACTTGGAGTAGTAGTGTCACCCCATGTTGAGAGTAGTAGTGTCACCCCATGCTGGGAGTGGTAGTGACTCAGCCGGCTCTCTTCACATATCGTTACTTTGTTTCCTCCTCAGAACTGTCACTTCAATAAAGTTTCAGTATAAACAGCGATGACGTCACGCGTTGCCATGACAGCAGGTCGCTACAATCTCCGGGACTTCAGTGAGGCTATAAAGGCGGCTCCCGGCGGCCGCTGCCTCAGATCAGAACCAACAGCGAGCGAGCAGAGTCCGGGGAGAAGACAGATCCCCGCCGCCTCATGCACCGCCTGCTGCCGCCCTGGGATCTGCCAGGATGTGCGGCCATTAGACCCATGGAAGCTGCCAACTTCTACTACGACGAGAGCCTGGGGGCCAAAGCGCAGCGCCGGGGGCCCCTGCCGGAACACGAGCGAGCCATAGACTTCAGCCCGTACCTGGAAGCGGAGTGCGGGGAGCTGCTGTGCGAGCTGGGGGCCTCCCACTACCGGTACCCGGGAGAGCCCAAAGCGGAGCCGGTGCTACACCCACTGGACACGTACCGAGACTCCCCCGGGAAGGACGAGCCGCCGGCCATGCGCTCCTTCTTATCCTTCCACGCTGTACCGTCCGGGAGCAGCGGCAACCTCAGCAGCGGCTCGTCCTGCAGCCCCCCGGGCACCCCCAGCCCCGCACCCCGGGGACAAGCTTCAGCGTCCGGATCCAAACACAAGAAGTCGCTGGACAAACACAGTGACGAGTACAAGCAGCGCCGAGAGCGCAACAACATCGCCGTGCGCAAGAGCCGGGACAAGGCGAAGATCCGCAACATGGAGACGCAGCACAAGGTCCTGGAGCTGACGGCGGAGAACGAGCGGCTACAGAAGCGGGTGGAGCAGCTGTCCCGGGAGCTCGGCACCCTGCGCAACCTCTTCAAGCAGCTGCCGCCCGAGGCCACGGGGAGGTGCTAGAGAGACAATCACAGGGGCCCCGGGGGCCACTCAGGAGCCAGCGAAGGGTACAGAGGAGACTGCTGACCCCTAGACCCTCCCATGAACTTCCCTGGTGGAATATATCAGCTGCCGGACACTGGTGACTATGGACACTGAGGAGCTGGCTACGTTGTCGGGAGGGTCGTGGGAGCGCGGTTGTCGGGGGCGCTCAGCACTTATCCCCTGGAGGGCGCTTGTTTACAGCACTCTGCACCTTCTCTACAGTGAACACTTATTATATTATTATTATTATTATCGGTTTTGTGGCCGCGGTGATGCAATAGTTAAACCCTGACGGGCGGATGACGCAACCTGCTGTAACCGGAGAGTTTTCTACAGATTTCATATCAGACTTTATAGATTTGGGAATTTCTATTTTGAGCATTAAATGTTGGAATAAAAGGTTTTCTTATATCTGAGCCGCAACCGCTTCTTTCTGTTCTGTGCCCCCCGATAATCAGTCTACGGGGGTGAACCCCATTATGTCATCCTTTAGCCTGAATGATTGTATCAGGAAAAAGTTCTGTCACCTTCTAGTAGACTTTGTGTTTCTATTCTTAGCAAGCAGAGGTCTTGAAAATGGTTGTTGCCAAAAACGAGTAGTAGATTCAAAAAGAGATGAATCTACACCTGCAGCAAGGGCACCTGACAGCTGCAGCTCTTGTTACATTGTATCAGTTTTCCCTTTTAATGAGTCCATGCACTTGTGTCAGTTTCACATGATCAGAAAGTTGGTTGTTGTTTTTTTATTGTAAACAATACATGTTCCCATTCACTGATAGCAAGCAGAGATCTTGAAACCGGTGAAGAATTTAAATATTTGATCGTTGTAGAATTTACAGAGAACGGCTGACTGCGCCTGCATAGACTACAATGGTGTCGCCTCAGGCATAGGACCCCGGTCTTTGGTAGACGGACCCTCTCAGAGGGAGGTTTAAAATGTAAAAACAGCCGAGTAGTTTTGTCCGTGTCACGCTTCTCTTTCGGGAGATCTAGGACTTTAGACGTGATGAGCATCTGATTGCGCCCAAGTGCTGGCAGCCCCCTCCCACGTATAAAACACTAGATCTGCCGCAGACATGTGATGTGAAGGTGACGGCAGACAGAACTGGGGGATACAGATTATCTGGGGTCTCAGGATCTGCTGTGTGAGAATAATTATAATCTTCATAGTGGGGGCCGCACACACAGGACAGTCCGCTGAATGATTGTCTGCAGTTATCAGCCATGATTCTCCCATTAATGTGCTTGTCATTCCAGGGGAGATAAGTGGCCATCATGCATCAGGTGCCACTGATCTCCACAGGAATAAACTGGTCAAAAAGAGAGAATCCATCCACTTGACCCTGACAGCAAAACCCGCACGGGGGTCTACCCGGCTCCAAAGACAGACTATCGGTAGGATCCACTGCCTTATGTCCCAACGCCTATGGCACAGGGAGAGTCACATCCTCCGTGGGCACATTACACATAACTTAGTAAGGCCCCATGCACACGACAGTATTTCTCATCAGTAATTACGGACCCATTCATTTCTATTGGCCACGGACACCTTCCTGTATTTTTACTGACGGGTGTCCGTGCTGAAAAAAAATGATAGAACCCGTCTTATTCTTGTCAGTAATTATGGCACGGACTCTCCCATAGAAGTCTATGGGATCTCCCCTAAATACGGACGGATACAGATGTGGGTCCATATTTACGGAGGCATTCCTAGGCAACATGTTGATGACATTTGCAACCTCCCTCTTCTTGTAAGGACCCGTATATATGGATGAAATAGGTATTTCCGGTAATTTTTTCTGGATAATGAAAATACTGCCGTGTGCATGGCCTTAATCCGGCTAATTTATTTGCCCCTTAAAAATGGACGTAGTTTTGTGCCTGCAGTCACGTGATCACATAATGCAGGTTTATATATCTGCTCAGAACATCCCAGTGACACCGGATCCATTATATAAAAAAGCTCAACACGATCCGCTGATTAACTGGATCCCGACCACTGGCTGTGTTTTTACGGTCAGGGCCCTTAAAACCCGCACCACAGACTTTTTACGGCTCGGCTTTTAATTTGCTGCCCGAGCGATCGGGCAGCTGAATGTCGGGTCTCCGGCTGTCAGTTCCTGCCGGGGACCCTGAGGAGAGGATAGAAGCTTTCACTGCTTCTGTCTTCTCCGATCTCTTTTACACAGCGCTCTATGAACGCTGTGTATAGGAATGGAGGCCGCGACGCTGTCTCTATTCCTCCCGGTGATCATGTGACTGGGCTGTGCTTACTAGACCCAGCACAGCCCTATTAATGACAATCGTCACTATGAGAGGCCTGATTTCCCTGCTGTGCAGCCCCAGTTACCGTGGAAAAGAAAAAAAATACATCAAGTTCCCCAAAGGTCTTTTTTGACCTTTGAGGGACAGACCATAATAATAAAAAAATAAAAGTAAAGTGCAAAAAAAATAATAAATACAAAAAAAAAACCCATCCGAAAAAACCCGTTCCCTCCGCCAATCATTGTTGTAACGCTAGCGCTGACCCAATTACCCCAATATAGACATGTAATATTAAAATTTACGATAGACAGACGATTACAAATAAAATGTCTATTTTAGGGTAAAACCATATTACCCAAATTTTTTTTTATTTTTTACTATTTTCAAACTTAAGAATAAAAATTCTAAAATAGCAAAAAGGATGTGCATAAAAAAAAAAAAATAAAAAAAAAAAAAAAAAGAATCCTACATTGTCTACGGAAAAAACATCGCAAAAATCACGTCACTGGCCCAACAAATAAAAAAAGTTACAGCCATTTAACTAACGTGTGCTAAAAATGGCTAAACGGTGTCAGGTCCTGAAGGCTCAAAATAGCCCTGTCATGAACTGGTTAATTATGTAATATATCTTTATCAGAAACTCAAAGCTCCGACCGCTATACAGAGCTCCAAACCTCCTGTGCAGACAGTGACATGATAACGTCACCACTAGGGGGAGCTCACTGCATACAGCTGTATTATGGAGTCCAACGTACGATCTGTCTGCAGTGAGCGCCCCCTAGTCAGCAGGTTATCACCTTTCTCTATGGCTGTGTGGAGGGATGCAGGGGGGATGGAGCTCTTCATCAGCTCTGACACCTATAAAGATATACAACGTCACAAATGAACAGAATTTGACTAATTTAGAATAAAAAACCGTTCATACACTTACCGTGATACACGTCTTCCTGGGATTCTTGGCTGCGTTGACGCTGTAGTCCCGGTGCATCCGTCCTCCATACCGGAGATGCCTCTGCAGAAAAATGTCAATAGTTAAATATTTGCTCTGCACTTGAGCGCGGACATGGTGTTTGCGGAGCAGCTTCTCATCACTTCAGATTAGTGACGGGCGAGCGCTGCAGAGTAACTGACACTGTGCTGGGGGCTCGGCAGTTACACTGAATATTTACGCAGGGATTTTGTATGGTGGTTTATTGTGGCTCCACTATCACTGACATTTGCTGCTTCTTAAAATGCTGACAGTTGATCCGCAGCAACAGATGACACTTGTTATTAACGCCACCTGCTAAGGAGCAACCGAAAGTATCTTAATGCGCGGCAAATCTTCCAATAAAAGTGGCTTAGGCTCTGTTTAGACTGCGCTTGATGTGCATATTCAGCGTATACAGCAGGAAATGCTCCTGGCGTATTCACCGACCGTATCCATAGATTATGATGGGCCAGATGGACGCCAATAGCATGTCCTTTTGGTTTCCGTTGGCATATGTGTACAATGTCAAATACAAGGGCATTCTGTACTTTGATTATTTTTTTATAATGGGAGTCAATGGCCGGCCGTTGCGTCAGATTTTTCCGGGTGTACACGTTGAACTCAGTCTTAGCGCCAGTCTTGTACGAACAACGGGATCGGAGAATAAAGTCAGATGACAGACACCACGTGACTTGAACCCTAGACCCAGTGGTGCCATAGGCTCTCCGCAGCCACATGTTTAGATGCTGCAGAAAAAATTACAGAAAACACGTGAAGAAATTGACCTGTGGTGCAGATTCTCAAACTGCAGCGCGTCAATTTATCTGGCGTAAAAGCTGCAGAATTTCGGCATGGAAATTCCGGACAAATTTTGCAGCATTTCTATCCCACGTGCAGGAGGCCTTGACCAGATACAGTGAGGACAGATGGAAAAGATGGGGGGGTACACTTTATTCTACAAGCATCAAACACTGCGCACTTCTGGTCTGCCCCTTGATGAGCTGGAGGCTTCTCCATATCCACAGTTACATGGGTCAGTTATCAGGATAATAGGAGGAGAATGATCAATAATAAGTCATCGCTGGCGCCAGTGTAAAAGTGCTAGCACTAGTGGCACAATCTGCTTGTAGCCACATTGTCCTCCACAGTGGTCACTGCTGGGTAGCGCTTCATGAAGCTCCTCACCATCAGATCCTCTTGAGAACACCGATCTCTTGTCACTTTCTTCTAGATTTTCTTGCTTCTCTCTGACGGACAAAAATCCGGGAGCCGACCAGAAACCAAGGGTCAGAGCGCTCGCTGATCAAACCTATTCACATGTCAAAGGTTTTTTAATAGTTAAATGGGCTGTCCACTATTGAACTGATGACCGATAAGTCATCAGTACATGATCTGTGGGGGTCCGACACCGCCACCGTTAAGCCGCTCTGGCTGCCTCTGAGCACCGGACGTAAATGCCGAAAGAAGTTGGCTCCGGTCATAGAATAGCAGCGAGCTTTGAATAGGAATAGTGAATAGGAGCAGAGCTGCAGTTCTGCCGCTATTCCATGACCGGAGCCAATCGCTTCCAGCTCCGTACATCGCATAATGGGCCATAACATCCGGTGCCCGGAGATAGCCGGAGTAGCTGAACGGTGCGGGGTCCGGGTGTCTGACCTGCACCGATGATATAAGGATGACCTATCCGGTGGATAGGTCATCAGTTCAGTAGTGGACAAGCCCTTTAGGTCCAGTTCCACATTCGGCGCTCCACTTCCATTGTCATCCCTGGATTTGCACGTTCATTCTTTATACATTCATCTATTGCTGCCAAGCAAAGTCTATAAACATGAATATGAGGGTTGCAGTAAAATTGCGCACTTTTTTGATCAGTTCACGTTGGTGTGGCTGCGTAGGAGTCGGTGTGGCTCTGTGGGGGGACATACCCTAGATCCATGGTGGCTTAACCTGGCGGCAGGGGTGGTTGGGTCTCTGGGTCGATCTCCCTTTTTTCTACCGTACAGATCTCCCTTGCAGGCACTGTATCGCGGCGGCTGTCGGGCAGTGCTGTACCTAATACAGTTGGGGCCCCCTAAATGAGCTTGCGGTTTGATCAGAATGTCTACTAAGAAGCTCCTGCACATTTGTTATATTTTTGCCTAGCGGCAATGTAAGGATTGGACGTGCGCACCACTTCTTGTTGTCCATACGGTCTGTTTCCGCCCAGTTGTGGGTGACTTGCAGAGTCCTCATCACCTAATAAACGATTAGGTCATTTCTTTTCTGGTTACAATTGGAGGAATCGCGCTATACAGGTGAATGTTTCCTACACAGGGGAGTGAATGATTGACCTCACACTATAAACATCCCCATCATTGGCAGCAGCAGCTCTCACCCGTCACTATGACAGCAATACAGTCGTATTATGCTGTATACACAGAACACTACGACCCCCCCACATGACCTGACCACTGGACATGATCAAAGTAAAATTCTGTTATACTCTATACATAGACCACTACAACCCTCAACATGGCAAGATCACTGGACAGGACCATTACACAATCCTATTTTACTGTATACATAGAACACTACAACCCCCAGCAGGGCCTCATCTTTAGAACGCAGCCTGCGATGACCCACATGTGGATGGCGGCTCCGCAGTGACCTCTGGATGCAGCTGATTCTCTTCTCCCATGCTCCTCAGTGATATGAACATCGCACTTCATTCCCACTGTCTTTGGCCTCGTTTTTAGATTTGCAGGATTCACTGGTTTATATCAGGAATGTATGAATAAAGAGATTTCCCCTCTGCTGGCAATCAGACAGATGTAATAGAGACGACCACACAGCTCTACAAAGTCCTGTATCCCCCAACAAAGCAAATCATTGACCTGGAGCCGCTATGAATCCGGTCTTATTAATATTCTGTTCAGCAGCTGATCACACGGAGATGTATATACATCCACATTAAGCGTTACATCTTACTGATTCCTCTGTGCTGCTTGTGTCAGTCTTCACTGTAGTTCTGTCATTCTGTTTGCTCAGGATTAACACAGCTCTAGGTTACTCCAAAGTAAATCCATGACATAAATTACACCATGTAATTATCATCAGTAACAAAGCTGCATCTGTGGGGGCTCCCGGGGGAACCAGTAATGAAATAGGAACATGGAGTGCGGAAATGTTACTACATTTAGGGTTATAAGCATCTAGTGGCCATTTACAAGGCAGAAGGGTCAAGGGCTCCTCAGGGCCCGGACCCAACGTCTGCACCGCCTATAGCTACACCCCTGCATGTGAATGATATAGATGGAGGACATTATAATCTATAGTATATACTTCAGTGCAGTCCAGCAGAGACGTGGTTTATAGGCAGGGAGACCCCCAGGCAGCAAGGATTTGTCATGAAGGGGTGTCCTCCACTGCTTTATAAATTCCCCTCTGTGTTTCAATTCTTCGCCATTTTCAAGATGTCTGCTTGCAGTTAGTGAATAGAAACATCCATGCTTACACCCAGAGGCAAAAAATCCAAACCAGATCTAATACTTCTCACATGTGAGAGTTTGTTACAGTTGTGACCCTGTTCTATTAGAGCTGCAGAGTATCTTTCAATTTGGGTGACCCGGCTCATTAATTTCAATTGAGGTTGTCCAAACCCACTGGCCGCACGAGGACCCCCCAAAAATGTTATGCACATTGCAAAGCGTTTTGTGCAGGACCTGAAGAAGGACTTCAGAGATGAGCCGACATGAGTCTAAATAGATTAAGTTTGAGGGATCTGTGAAAACATGTCCCAAACAGATGCAAATCGTTCCTGTGAATAAGACCTTTGTGTATGGTGTCTGGTCTGGGGTCGATTTATGTATTTATTTAGGGGGTCTGTATTTGTTTTGGAGGGCCTGGTTTATGTATTTATTCCTGGTTTATTCTAAGGTCTGGTCTGGGGTATGAATTTATTTGTGCGGCTGTAGAAGTTGGGGGCAAAGATGTTTGGGCAGGAAACTGCTGTGGCCAGAAGTCATAGCGGTCTAGGCTGGATGGAGAAGAAATTAAAGAGAAAGTTTACAATAAGAGAAGACGTCACCTGTGAGTCACTACATTTAGAGAGGCGTGGTCACCTCTCCTGACATGTCTGCTATAGTAAATCCTTGAATTCCACTAAAAGTCTCCATGTAGTACAGGATTAATTGACAACTTTGTGTTACCATTCTCCTTGTCAAGAGAATGTGTCCATACAGTGTGATACTGTCTCTGAAGACTGTCAGTGAGTAGGGACTCAGCCCTTTGACAAGGGGATTGGTAACAATACTAGCGCAGAAAGGTGCTGTTTATAGGCATGGCATCGTAGGGCAGCAGTGGGTCCAGCTAGAAAGGCCAAGTTTGGGGAACATCCCAGAGCCTATAGTCTACTTAATCCACCACAACATGGGGAACCGAGGTTCACAAGATGTAGTCAGGGGGCCCCTCTCCTCCATGTGGGCCCTGAGGAGGATATGCCATGATCTTGGGAATGATGTGATTTCTCCATTACTGTACAACTTTCCTACATCCCCAGCACTGGTTCCTGCTCAGCTCCTCCATAGCTTATCTGTAATCCTGAATTATGACTTGCTATGTCCTGGCGAGCGATGCTTCTTGTAGAGATTAGGGGAGTCAGATCCGAGAGAGCGGACGTCTCCATTTTGGCAGTGGAGGGTCCCTTCTCCCTTATCAGGGGCCAATGTTTATGCTGCTTCCATTGGTGCCAGAAAAACCTGCTGTAAACATTTACACTACACATTCCTGCAAAGCCTTCCGTCTCCCGGTACCTGGGGGCCTTGTAAATAGTGTCGGCGGTCGTCTCATTGATGGTCATTATCAGCTGATACATATTATATACAATATAGAAATACACTGCGCTGTCACGCGTACTTCAGCTGATCGCAGACATTTCACATACTCTTCATTTTACTCTTTTATCAAGTTACATTCAGAGTGAAATGTGAGTAATCATTGCACAATGTGTCCGAGCCAAAGAGCAATCACATGTAAGGAGGAAACCTGCACCGCGTAAAAATCATATACCGAGTATTAGAGAAAGGAAAAAAAATAATAATCACAACTTTGAATTGACCACTAGGGTGCCCGGGGGTCCTGCTCCTTCCATTATGTAACCCTCAGTCTGACCTCCCACAAGATCAGCACTCTCCTGAAATACTCTGTGCTGCTGGGGATCCTGCTTCTTCCATTATGTAACTCTCAGCCTGTGACCTCCCACAAGATCGGCACACTTCTCCTAAAATACTCTGTGCCGCTGGGGAGCCTGCTCCTTCCATTATGTAACTCAGTCTGTGACCTCCCAATATCTATCTCCATGTCTAATTTCTCAGATCTACTCAGTCTACCCATATCTAGATCAATCTTTGCACGGTTTATATACTCCACCATGGTGACAGATCATCATTTCGGTGACATCACACAAGTGGGTGTTCCCGGCACGGAGAAACTTTTGGTATAAATAGAATACTCAGTCATGCAATAAATTAATTTTATAAGCCATTTCTATATTCTTTCATTTACACCCAGCCAATCATTACACCGCAGATAGAATTACTGTACGGGTGCGTGATAAGGAGAAGAAACAAATCTCCTCCCTGCTGAGTGTTGTCCTGGCAGGGAGCGCACAACCAGTGCCAAGGACACCGAGGGAAGTTTAGACAAGTTCAGGGCGGGTGCGCTGCAGGGCCTGGGCGGTACGGCTGCCATTATATATGTGTGTATATGCTGCACTGTCACTTATGGCACTACTCCGCATGTAGAACCAGGTCCGGCCATGGTTATGTGTGATCTGTGTGGCCGTATAGGATGCCAGTAGATGTTCGCACGTGGTGCCATGTAGTCTATGGCCGGCCGTGCATAGAGCTGATCTAGGTTTGAATTCTTATGGTTAATAAATATAAGAGCCTAAACATCGAGATACCGGACGTGTGACCTACAGCTCCCGGGCTCCTACTTACCATGTGCCACTTATAATACTGGTGTCTTGGGCCACCTCAGCGCCCACAGTAGCTGCACCCTCTACATACAACACTTCCCTTACGGGAGCACATTATACAGAACATGTTGTGCCAAGTATTTTTTTTTACATCCCAAAAGTTTTTGCAGAACAGAATTCCCATAAGTGCCAACCACAGGAGCCCCAACATAAGCCCCACGTGTACCGACACAAAAATAAGAAATCTTACAGCTCCCAGTGACTGAAAAACCCAAGACCCAAAAATAAGGTAGACCCTGCCTGACCCCAGACCTCGGTGAATAGGCCTAGAGATCGCCTGGCCAGGAAACCTCCACAAGGGACAATCTACGTCGTGTTTATATACGCTGCCTGATCTGCCGGTCACGGAGCTGCCATGTAAAGAGTGATCTATGACTGACCGGTAATGAGGGAGACGGACAATGGGTTATATAAGGAGCGGCTCAGACTCCACCCACAACTCGAATATAAATCATCCGTCATTAACACAAGCCAATATGTCCCCCATATCTATTTCTAAATTTCTCCAGCAGATCTCCCAAAATAGTCCTATACTGGGGGCTTGGGATACCATGGTTCTGTCCAGGTCAAAAATCATCCCAGACAGACATACCCCAAGGGAAAGTTAATTGTGAATGAACAATACGATGGCCACTGTTGTGGAGGCACCTGGGGCGGTCACTGTTGTGGAGGCACCTGGGGCGGTCACTGTTGTGGAGGCACCTGGGGCGGTCACTGTTGTGGAGGCACCTGGGGCGGGCACTGTTGTGGAGGCACCTGGGGCGGGCACTGGGGACATTGAGGTGGTTAATCTGATATAAGAGGGTGACTCAGGGACATCTTGATTTTAGGGGTAGCCTCGGCTAAAGTGTAGAGGAGTCAAATGAGATAATAGATGAGTAACTGCTCCCGTGAACTCTCCATTTCATATGGCCATAAAGCGAGCAGGACGTCACTGACAACCCGACAATCTGCAGAGGGGAAGATAATTATAAAGTATTACAGACTAATTACAGCCATCATTTAGCCAGCGCCTCCTCAGAGCAAATCTGTTCATTTTTATGGATCCATCACCCTGAATTAAACTTTTGCCCTTCCTCCCACCCTTATTTGGAGACGCAAAGCGGTTGTAATTAACGCTTGCATCACCACGCCCAGGATCTGCATCAGCTCCTCTATGGCACGAGTAGAACCAGACGGACACGGTGCAGAGCAGCTCTAGAACAGGAGGTGCCCGGTTAGGTTTAGCCCCGTTCCTCTTCTCCATGGATGGCGAGAACCAGAGATCTTCCTCTCCGCAAAAAAGTTGGAGATTAGAAGACCATCAGGCTGGTTCCCCTCTAAAAGAAGAAGGGGAGAACTGGGTCCTGTTGTTGCTGGGTTGGGGATAGTGTGGGACTTCAAAAACCACCACAAGGCCCCATATCTATGGACACTCAACTGGTCGTATGTCTCGCATTTTATGACATCACCGCATTGGGTGAAGTGACGTCACAGTTTCCGGTCCTGGGCAGCACAAATCCTTCCTGCCTGCTCAAATGGAAATGTGAAGAATTGGGAAGAGCAGAAAATATGTGACCGTGTAATCCGTATGTCCAATCAAGCCGATGCCACAGAACCAGCCTAAAAACAGGGCCCGGAGCAGCTGCAATAATGTTTGACTGTAGGACATAAAGAACTGTGGCTAGAAGCTCCTGGGCCACGATGCAAAACCCAAAAACCCAAGTACCATGAACAAGTGACATCACAAGTGACATCACCAGCTGCCATATGTAAAGCAGTCCTGACGGGAGAGCAGATTCATTCAGGCCATACAGATGGGTCCTTGTGCTGGTTTAGCAGGACTGGATCACGGTCACATTTAATGGCACCATTGGATATGAACTAATCCCATTAAACGTATGGGGCATTTAATGACCTATTGGGTCGTCCTGTGCAAAACGTAGTTACTTGGTTGTCAAAAACTAAAAGGGCCGCTCCATATTACCTGTTGGCCCCACCAGGTCTCACTTCACCTCGTGTTTATCTCCAAGGAAGAAACGTGTTCAATCCCATAGAGTTCAGCGCTCAGTATTTACGGTCACCCAATGTCTGTGGCCTCTGAATCATTATTACCACATCCTTGTCACTCCCAAAGCTGCAACGATTTCTCAATCTCTGTGGATCCAGAATATTTTTCTTTTCATTGCAGATGATATGACGTCATGTAGAATGCCTCATTTCACAATACTGGAAATCCACAGCGTAACGCTGGAAAATCTGACCCCGAATGTGAGGTGATCAGCGGTCAGGAGAATGGAGACCTTCCTACTAATGCCTTCCATAGAGGGGGATATTCAGGAGAAGGCCAACCCATATGTAGAGCATGAAGCTGGCCATACACAGCAGACACATGATCCCAGCATCACCTGTGGGGACAAACTGCACAACTATCCCCAGAGACGAGAGACCGGACTGATACATTTTACCTGCACTGATACATTGAAGCGAACCAGGACAGAAATCTGTGAGTAGCTCACAGAGCACGGTCTAGACTGCATACAAACAAACGCTCAGCAGTGAGAAGAATTAAGTCAAAACCGTTTCATACAATATGTCCATTCAATGAAAGCAAGCAGAGTTGCTGCAGAATTAAAAAAAATAGATTACAAAGATGCAGCATTATAAAATGATCCTACGTCCTTTGTATAAAACGCAAAACCATATATGCAACAGGTGCCATGACTACGCCATTCAAGTGCCACCTGTCTTGTGGCGTCCTCTAACAGGTCAGGGAGGGGGTGTAACAGCAGAGGGAAGATGTTTATAAACACACACATATATATATTCACATACACACACGAAATCTAATTTTGAAACATTTCCAAACCTTGAGGCCATTTAACTTTACATAAGGATGCAGATTTCTAAGCCATTCAGGCTCTTTGGAAAGATGGGTGACAACTTCTGAGATCAGTGTAATTATGGGTTGTCAGTCCTCCCGCTCATGATTAATAAGGATCAGACAATATTACGTGGCGCAGACTGTTACGTGATGAGTATTTGTCATGATGAGTAAGATCCATAGTCCCGGACTCCCTCCAGCCCTTTCATCCATACATCTGGGCTCCCAGTGTCATGGAAGAACTAGTCCGGGCAACCTCAATGACCAGTGTGAATAATGGGGGAGGGCATCAGGCAGGGCCGGGCTCAGTCGTGGCCATCATGTTCTAGTACATATGAGTCATGTTTTATGGAGGTGACACTGGCACAGGCTGGAGATGGGTGTAGTGCTGCGCACCGTGGCCCCGGGCTGTTGACAGGCAATAAATCTGAGTAACGACATCACGATGGGGGCACAATGGCTGCTGACAGGAGTGTACACAGCGCTGCAGAGGTTTAGGCCTTTTGGTTCATTCATTGGCGAGAGCAAGCCCCAAAAGGTAACACCTGAGCTGTGCACCCCTCCCCTCCCCCAACACATTATTATAGCTTTATATAGGAGTCATTATCTTTTTGTTAAAACTGTTCTGTTTTTTTACTTCTGTTTCTGGGAAAGCTGGGTGAAAACCAATATGGTCTGAGAACCTACAGCTCTCACAGGGGTTTCATTGATATCTCCTGCTCCCCCCCCCCCCATGGCTGCAGAGCATTGCCCATCTTAGTCAAGAATCTAGAAAAGCTGCGTGTCGCCAGACATATAGGAGGTGGCAAACCAGACAAATGCCCAGGACCCCTATAAGAATCTACCACTCATCCCTTTACAACCCTAAACCACCAGGGGATTTATAACTAACCCTTTCACTACCAAGAATACTGGGGATTTTTAAAAGGACATGACAAACTATATAATGCAGCGGAGGCGCATAATTTGCTTGTTGCCCAAAACCCCATTTTCTATAAAACCAGCACCCAGCTAATCCAGAAACAAAGGTAGAAACGAAAGAGCTAAAAATAAATTGTATCTTGCTTTTTTAAATTAGTTGGACAAGCAATACGGCCACCATGGCTCCCACAGAGGTGGTCACCCAGCTTTTCTACAGATCTGAATAAGAAATCTGCAAATCTAAGAAGCTGCGGGGAGCAGGGATAGATCAATGCATTACTTGGCATACAGATGGCAGGGAAAAGCTTTGTATTAATACCCTCCGCCAGTGGATGTGCACAACTAGGCAGCGCTGCCATTCAGGAGCCTGGGAAAGCTGGGTGATAGACCTCTGTGGCAGCCATATTGGGTGTGATGCAACGTTCATAGAAAAGTCTGAATGGAGCGGACAGAAGAGGACGACTCAAGGGCGTCTATTACTGTAAGGTGCGAGGTTTGGCTGCTGGCTCCCATGTACCAGTCCTCACAGATTTCCTTCAGGCCCCAATTCTGCCATATAAAGCGATTCATTGTTATTACCAGGAACACAGGAGCATCGTAATCCAGGCAGAACATGGTGAGAGACAATAGGGGCTTGTGTGAACCGTGACAACACACCCACGCCAAAATAACACCGTCCTCACCAGCGTCTGTGTGGGCACAAGAACTGACGACTATCGACTGCTGCAGCCTGGTACAATGAGTGATGAGCCAACACATGAGACAGCCTCAAATGTAATGCTGAGAATCAACCCGATAAGATTGCAAGCTCCTGGGTCTAACTCATTCTGTTCCCATAATATCATCCCTGAAGACGTTCCAAGTTAAAGCCACTCTCCAATCTCCCCCATTATTAAGGCTCATTCCTCTCTCTACATATTATGTTCTTGCTGTAATAGAAAACAACTCTCCATGTCCTGACTTTCTGCGGAGCTTTTGCTTCTACACAGCAGCCAATATGAACAAGCAAAGCTGCAGTGTAAAGCATGGGGGGCAGGACGGACCAGCAGCCTGAACCTCTAATATACAATGCAGCTAAACTGCAGTCACTGATCATAGCGGTCTCCTAACAGAGCAGAGGAAAAGACCGCCAACTCTGGAGAGAATACACAGCCGGTAAGCATCGCAGGGACTTCTACACCCACTGTATACTATTCCTGTCCCTAGAGACCAAGATCTCGCTGTACACAGGCTGCTCCCTACTTTTCAAGAACTGACTGATGAAATGAGAATACAGGCAACAGTGCGGTGATCTCACAAGAGACAGAACTCCTAAGGCGCTGTTCACACAGAGTTTTTTTTGCAGGCTGGGAAATCTGCCTCAAAATGCCTTCAGGAATTTTCAGGCAGATTTTGACCTGCCAGCAAAACACTTGCCACATTTTTCGCCCTTGGAGCACCACGGGCAAAAAACACTGCGGAAAACACGATCTCTGCCTTAATGTCAATGGGAGATCAGAGACTGAAAGACCCAAAGAAGGGGCATGTCGCTTCTTTATGTTACGAGCTTTTACCGCTCACGGGAAAAAAAATGCCTCCGCCTTCCATTAAAATCAATTGGAGGCGATTTCAGGCGGTCAAAATACTCTGTGTGAACTAGCCCTAATAATGTAGATAATGACTATATATCACTACACAGAGAGAGGCGCGCTATATAGAGAACACAGGACGGGAAGAAGACTGGCATGTAACGCAGCAGCGGCCGGGGGCCCATTACACAACAATATGTGGACCCGGTTCTATCCAACAGTGACTTTGCTGGCAGTATGTTCCTGTAAGGCCTCATGCACATGACAGTATTTTTGCGGCCACGATTTATCCACATTTTTGCGGATAAAAAGCAGACCCATTCTTTTCTATGGCCCCACGCACAGAACTGCGATTTACATGGATTGGTGCGGGGCGCAAAACCGGAGAAGTAATTATACGGTCCGGATTTGCCGATTCACCAACAATGTCCAGATGACACACGGATGCACAACGATGGACCTAAAGACCTGAAAACCATTCATACATCTGAATTGGGTTTGGTTCTGCAGAAATAACTCGCATTTTCCATGTTGATAGATCCCCAGACGTGAAGCTATATGGACGCAACGTTCAATCCATCTCTATGGAGGCCGGTCCCCTACAAAGGATCCAGTGCTCAGTTATAGGATTCTTATTTGTAAAAAGTTCCTTTAAAGTCTGGGACTCCCCTGGGATTGGGGTAGGCTCCTTGATGATAACCCCCATCATTAGGGTCTTCCCTCCACTTATATGAAGTGATCGCTCTGATCCCGAATGCATCGTCTCCATTCTCTCGTCAGTATTTTTGGATTATGTATCACATCTCGGTTACAACAGACGCACCTTTATTTTCTATATCTGGTAACAAGGAAATTATTAACATTGTTTAGGTGGTTTTTAGAAACCAAATAAAATAAAATCCTCCTCCCCCTCGTATGAGATGAGACGCTCTCCAGGTAATAGGAGGATCTGTGCGAAATCCACAGTCAAAAGGAAACTTTTGAAGAAAATCATAGCAAAGCTTAATTGTTCTGATGAGTATCTAATCCTATTATGTGATACTGGCTGCTGATTCACGGTATCTAATCCTACCATGTGATACTGGCTGCTGATTCACGGTATCTAATTCTATCATGTGATACTGGCTGCTGAGTCACTGTATCTAATCCTACCATGTGATACTGGCTGCTGAGTCACTGTATCTAATCCTACCATGTGATACTGGCTGCTGAGTCACTGTATCTAATCCTACCATGTGATACTGGCTGCTGAGTCACTGTATCTAATCCTACCATGTGATACTGGCTGCTGATTCACGGTATCTAATCCTACCATGTGATACTGGCTGCTGAGTCACTGTATCTAAGCCTATCATGTGATACTGGCTGCTGAGTCACGGTATCTAATCCTACCATGTGATACTGGCTACTGAGCCGCTGTATCTAAGCCTATCAGGTGATACGTCTCAGGTGTCACAGCTTTATATTATACATATAACTGCAGGTAGTGGGGAGCGTCGGATGAGAACACATTGCACAGATGTTCTTCATTCCTCCGCCGGTCGTGAACACGCAGCACCGGCCTCGTCCAGTCTTCTCCCTTTTGCTGGGCTATCTGGAGTTTAACCAGATCTCAGTTATGGGATAATATCCACATTTCATCGTCCGTGTGTGAATAAACCATCGTGCTGTGCATTTTCCCATATTAACCCCTTAGACCACGACATTCCTTAGAGAGGTGGGACGGCTTCTATAGGTTCTGAAATACTATAAATGTCGCTGACAAGTTCATTGGCTCCTTATCTTCAGGATGATTTTTCCCTCAAATATTTTTTTTTTGCCACATATTTCCGAGCGCTGTCACTCCCATCATCCCTCACCCCAGAAGCTCACACTCATCTCTCCATGTTACACATACAATGTATCACTCCCATCATCCTTGTACCTGGGAGCACATAATTCAGAACTTATTGCAGAACTGCAAAATCTGGATTCAGGAAAGGCCAGAAGAGAAAACTAAGCCGAGAGAATCAATGCGACTCCTCTGATAACACAGCAATAGCAGCAGATTGTGTGTCAGTATCTCTGCTTGCCTTCAGTGGAGATTGAAAACCTATAGAGATCCAATACTTCTGAGAAGATTCTTAAGATAAAAAGGGGGATAAAAAAAAGAGAGAAAACGGCGCTCCTCTAAGGTGATCTCGTTCTGGTATTTGTAGGATAGTGAGTAACTTAATGAATGGAGCTCACCTTGGTGAGTTGTGCAATGTCACCAGCACAACTTGACTTTGTAGCTTGTACACGCTCGATCACACTGTGCTTGCCTCTGGAGCCATAACCGCATAGGGTGAATTCGTATCAGGAACTCCTCTCCTTGCGGTTTTGAAGTAATGCAGATTAGGAAGAAAAAGCTGCTCCTCTGAACGGGCGCTCAGGTGTGGACAATCCACACCTGAGCGCCCGTTCAGAGGAGCAGCTTTTTCTTCCTAATCTGCAATACTTCTGAGAAGAGAGTTTATTACAGTTGTATCCAGTCTAGACATCCTGAACTCCTGGCTGATACGTTGTAACTATTAGGACAGGAGATAGACTAGATTGGATTACCATTGTAGCAAACTCTCAGCTGTCAGAAGTTTTATAGATCTTAATCTATGAGGAAACGTTTATTATTAGAGAACGTTATAGAACAATAAGCGTTATGTACATAAAACCTGACCGCCCCTCATTTTACTGCATTTTATTTCGGCTCAATACATCCAGACGCCCCCGTCTCCTGACATGGCTGTGTATGTGGAGCTCCCTGCAGGAGATTTGACCAGATGTAATGGTCTGCAGCCAGTGATGAGCAGGGAGTGTCCCGCCATCTTCCTGTGGCATGCTCCGGGAATCGGCACACAGCTCATTGTATTGGCACGCAGCTCATTGTATCGGCACGCAGCTCATTGTATTGGCACGCAGGTTTTTTTCCCAGGCAGCCGAGGCCATCACGCTCACACACAGCGGTTAACCGTGGACGTCGTAATGACCGAAAAACACTACAATCCAGAGCGGACTGTATCACAATGCTGATAGACTGGGGGAGGGGGACCCAAATATGGTTATCAACGTACGCAATCACAACAGCACCACAAAGCGCTCCCCTGCCCCAGACTACAGGTGGCCATACACATTAGAGTCAGCCAAACCCGCTGATATCGGCAGACCATCTCAAACGTATGGGGAGATAAGCCACAACCTGAGGTGTCCAGCAGTGGTTTATTCCCCTCGACCCATTAAAAATACAAGAACACTCGGCCGATCCTGCGCGTGTGGGAAAGACGGAAAGAATAACGGACAGCTAAATGAGCATTAGGCCTTGTTCACACCAGAGCTTGACTTTCTGTTGTAATGCTCCGTCAGGCGCATTACTGGAGGCGCTAATTCCGTTGCACCACAGACACCACCAGCGGCCGGCAGAACCCCTTGACTTCTCATTGGGAAACCATTGGTTCCGTCAGGTTGTCTGGTATTACTGGAAACAATAGCACATGCTGTAGTTGTGTGATGAGGACTACGTCCGGTTTTCATTCAAGCGGCTGTTCATATTCACTGACCGCAAACAGATATTGAAAATTAAGAGCTCTTAAAACAGTCTATTAGAGAGTGGCAGAACTTTTTATTATTCAAAGAACTTTATATAGGACAGGACAAGCCCTTAAAGGGAATGATCAGTATTCTGTATATGATTGAGCTTCCCTCTGGAGGTCCGGGCCATGTCACAAGACAACGTGGCTTCCCAATATTAATATTCTGTCTATAAATGTGTTGTTGTGGTGTGTGGTTTAGTCTTGTGATCTCCCGTCTGATTAGCAGAGGTCTGTGCATGGCTCATACATAATACCTGTGATGTCATCAGCACCACAACCCCCTCGAGTATCATCACTAGCGATAGCCGAGCCGTGAGTGAACTGTACTCCGGACCACAAATGGGTCTCCACCAGAACACGGCTCTTCTCCTCAGGTCACTGTATATGTATTATACAATGTGCGGACATCAGCGGTGTAAAGACGGCAATTTTAACTGTGCTCCGCAGCCTAGAAGAGCCCCAGGCCACAACAGAAGTGATGTCATAAGTAAGACGAGCATAGGCCTCATGACATCATGCTGACATCACAATGTCATCACAGAGATCTTATAAAGTGTGATATCTTACCTATGAAGCCATAGGCAGGAAGGTTTAAGGCCCAGAGACCACTTTGGTCCTGGCACTAGGATCTTCAGGCTATGCCATGCCTCTGGGTGATAAAAATGTGCCTATCCACCACGGGGCCCACTGTCTGCCCATTAACCCAAACCCATAGGCTATTATCTATATTCCAAGGCACTAGGTGGGAATGTCATGTGACTAAATAATGGAGGGAACCAAATGTAAATGTACCTGCAGCGGTGGATGATTCCAGAGGGAGAGGTGTGGAGCATGTGGAGATCACAAGCATGTATATATTATATACACATGCTCCACCCCGTGGGGACGTGCTGATGACAACCAATGATTTTTAGGACCATATAAAACACGATCAACGATAAATAAGCGTTTGCTCGTTTGTTGGCCAATAGCTGGCCATGTTTACACTGAGAAACGATCATAACCGGATGTTCGGCCCATGTATAAAGTCTGCACTTCAATCACATCCATCGTGGTGGTGCGGAGAGGCGAAATGACGAAGATTGTCTCACTGTCCAAATACTTCTGGACCCAACTGCATACTAGCTATTACTGGAGAGCCTGTACATTACAGTTAGATTATTTTCAGACCAAAAGTTTTATTGAAACCTCATTCCACCATTTGAGAAGTAGAAGATCTTCCTGATTTATAAATAGAATGCCAGGGCTTCAGTGAAGACTGACACACCGGCCGCTTACGTGATGTAACAATGCAAACATTGCATTGGGGCCTCGGAGCTTCAAGTAAGAAGAAAGCCTGACAGACGCGAACCTTAGTAAGATATATCGCACAATGTGAAATCACGGGTGCAGGGGAGCAATAAAAGCCGCACATAACATGTGACAATGTGTAACGCAGTAATGTCAATGCCAGAAAGCACAGAACCTCCAGGGAGATGAAGGAGGAAGTAGTAGATGAAGCTGCACAAACTAAATGACAAAAACTACTGAGTCACACATTAAGATAAACGGAGCGAAGGTGACATCATAACACACGAGCCCCGGCGATCTGGAAAACCCTGTCCACCCAAACAAATCACAGTGATGACAGGAAATCTATGAGAACTGCTGTAATACAAGAAGATACCCAGGTCATACCAGCATGCTCCATATCACTATATACAGGAAGATGTATAACTTATACCAGCTGTACATATATAATTATATACAGAAGATACCCAGGTTATACCAGCATGCTCCATATCACTGTATACAAGAAGATGTATAACTTATACCAGCTGTACATATATAATTATATACAGAAGATACCCAGGTTATACCAGCATGCTCCATATCACTATATACCAGAAGATGTATAACTTATACCAGCTGTACATATATAATTATATACAGAAGATACCCAGGTTATACCAGCATGCTCCATATCACTATATACAAGAAGATGTATAACTTATACCAGCTGTACATATATAATTATATACAGGAGATACCCAGGTTATACCAGCGTGCTCCATATCACTATATACAAGAAGATGTATAACTTATACCAGCTGTACATATATAATTATATACAGGAGATACCCAGGTTATACCAGCATGCTCCATATCACTGTATACAGGAAGATGTATAACTTATACCAGCTGTACATATATAATTATATACACAGACGATACCCAGGTTATACCAGCATGCTCCATATCACTATATACAAGAAGATATATAACTTATACCAGCTGTACATATATAATTATATACAGAAGATACCCAGGTTATACCAGCATGCTCCATATCACTATATACAAGAAGATGTATAACTTATACCAGCTGTACATATATAATTATATACAGAAGATACCCAGGTTATACCAGCATGCTCCATATCACTATATACAGAAGATGTATAACTTATACCAGCTGTACATATATAATTATATACAGAAGATACCCAGGTTATACCAGCATGCTCCATATCACTGTATACAGGAAGATGTATAACTTATACCAGCTGTACATATATAATTATATACAGAAGATACCCAGGTTATACCAGCATGCTCCATATCACTATATACAAGAAGATGTATAACTTATACCAGCCGTACATATATAATTATATACAGAATATACCCAGGTTATACCGGCATGCTCCATATCACTATATACAAGAAGATGTATAACTTATACCAGCTGTACATATATAATTATATACAGAAGATACCCAGGTTATACCAGCATGCTCCATATCACTATATACAAGAAGATGTATAACTTATACCAGCTGTACATATATAATTATATACAGAAGATACCCAGGTTATACCAGCATGCTCCATATCACTACATACAAGAAGATGTATAACTTATACCAGCTGTACATATATAATTATATACAGGAGATACCCAGGTTATACCAGCATGCTCCATGTCACTATATACAGGAAGATGTATAACTTATACCAGCTGTACATATATAATTATATACAGAAGATACCCAGGTTATACCAGCATGCTCCATATCACTATATACAGGAAGATGTATAACTTATACCAGCTGTACATATATAATTATATACAGGAGATACCCAGGTTATACCAGCATGCTCCATATCACTATATACAAGAAGATGTATAACTTATACCAGCTGTACATATATAATTATATACAGAAGATACCCAGGTTATACCAGCATGCTCCATATCACTATATACAAGAAGATGTATAACTTATACCAGCTGTACATATATAATTATATACAGAGCTTACCCAGGTTATACCAGCATGCTCCATATCACTATATACAAGATGATGTGTAACTCATACCAGCTGTACATATATAATTATATACAGAAGATAGCCAGGTTATACCAGCATGCTCCATATCACTATATACAAGAAGATGTATAACTTATACCAGCTGTACATATATAATTATATACAGAAGATACCCAGGTTATACCAGCATGCTCCATATCACTATATACAGAAGATGTATAACTTATACCATGTGTACATATATAATTATATACAGTCTATACCCAGGTTATACCAGCATGCTCCATATCACTATATACAAGAAGATGTATAACTTATACCAGCTGTACATATATAATATATACAGAAGATACCCAGGTTATACCAGCATGCTCCATATCACTATATACAAGAAGATGTATAACTTATACCAGCTGTACATATATAATTATATACAGGAGATACCCAGGTTATACCAGCATGCTCCATATCACTATATACAAGAAGATATATAACTTATACCAGCTGTACATATATAATTATATACAGAAGATACCCAGGTTATACCAGCATGCTCCATATCACTATATACAAGAAGATGTATAACTTATACCAGCTATACATATATAATTATATACAGAAGATGCCCAGGTTATACCAGCATGCTCCATATCACTATATACAAGAAGATGTATAACTTATACCAGCTGCACATATATAATTATATACAGAAGATACCCAGGTTATACCAGCATGCTCCATATCACTATATACAGGAAGATGCATAACTTATACCAGCTGTACATATATAATTATATACAGAAGATACCCAGGTTATACCAGCATGCTCCATATCACTATATACAGGAAGATGTGTAACTTATACCAGCTGTACATATATAATTATATACAGAAGATACCCAGGTTATACCAGCATGCTCCATATCACTATATACAGGAAGATGTATAACTTATACCAGCTGTACATATATAATTATATACAGAAGATACCCAGGTTATACCAGCATGCTCCATATCACTATATACAAGAAGATGTGTAACTTATACCAGCTGTACATATATAATTATATACAGAACATACCCAGGTTATAGCAGCATGCTCCATATCACTATATACAGGAAGATGTATAACTTATACCAGCTGTACATATATAATTATATACAGAACATACCCAGGTTATAGCAGCATGCTCCATATCACTATATACAGGAAGATGTATAACTTATACCAGCTGTACATATATAATTATATACAGAAGATACCCAGGTTATACCAGCATGCTCCATATCACTATATACAAGAAGATGTGTAACTTATACCAGCTGTACATATATAATTATATACAGAAGATACCCAGGTTATACCAGCATGCTCCATATCACTATATACAAGAAGATGTGTAACTAGTACCAGCTGTACATATATAATTATATACAGAAGATACCCAGGTTATACCAGCATGCTCCATATCACTATATACAGGAAGATGTATAACTTATACCAGCTGTACATATATAATTATATACAGGAGATACCCAGGTTATACCAGCATGCTCCATATCACTATATACAGGAAGATGTATAACTTATACCAGCTGTACACATATAATTATATACAGGAGATACCCAGGTTATACCAGCATGCTCCATATCACTATATACAAGAAGATGTGTAACTTATACCAGCTGTACATATATAATTATATACAGGAGATACCCAGGTTATACCAGCATGCTCCATATCACTATATACAAGAAGATGTATAACTTATACCAGCTGTACATATATAATTATATACAGGAGATACCCAGGTTACACCTGCATGCTCCATATCACTATATACAAGAAGATGTATAACTTATACCAGCCGTACATATATAATTATATACAGAATATACCCAGGTTATACCGGCATGCTCCATATCACTATATACAAGAAGATGTATAACTTATACCAGCTGTACATATATAATTATATACAGGGGATACCCAGGTTATACCAGCATGCTCCATATCACTATATACAAGAAGATGTATAACTTATACCAGCTGCACATATATAATTATATACAGAAGATACCCAGGTTATACCAGCATGCTCCATATCACTATATACAAGAAGATGTATAACTTATACCAGCTGTACATATATAATTATATACAGAAGATACCCAGGTTATACCAGCATGCTCCATATCACTATATACAAGAAGATGTATAACTTATACCAGCTGTACATATATAATTATATACAGAAGATACCCAGGTTATACCAGCATGCTCCATATCATTATATACAAGAAGATGTATAACTTATACCAGCTATACATATATAATTATATACAGAAGATACCCAGGTTATACCAGCATGCTCCATATCACTATATACAAGAAGATGTATAACTTATACCAGCTGTACATGTATAATTATATACAGAAGATACCCAGGTTATACCAGCATGGTCAAAGTAACATTGGTTGGTCTAGGTGACTTGTTTGACCATGCGGAGGTTCTCTTATGCCTGTTGGTTCCTGGCACCTCTTTAGGTGGCATTGAGGGTGATTAATGCTATTCATGACTCTACACGAGGCGTCTCTGGTTTGTCTCCTTGTGTTCGCTGCTCTCGTCCGCACCCCTACAGTGATATGTGTGGTGACAGTTTTATTGATCGCACAGGATAAAACCCACTTTGCTTTTCCCTGGGTTTTGCACTTAACTCCTGGAGCAGATTTTAATACCCAACATTTAATTAAACTCCTCTGGTTTCTTCTACAGCTTTCAACATGGGGAAAAGCATGAACCGGCAGTGACGGATTATCCGAGTCCTGGACCACATTATCTTCTTTGTGGTGCGCTGTACAGTGACACAGCAGCATATGCAGGTAGAGTGTGATGTGTTGTAGCTCAGTACACAGTTAGGAAGCTTCTGTTAATGAACAAACATGAAGCCTGATCTGTTTTTGGACTCTACGCCCCAGGTCCTGGGAGCTGTCCAGTCTGTACAGTGCTGGAGCCTCGGCTGTGGGACAAGTATCAGGGAGATGTCAGTGTAGCAATGTTCACTGACACAGGGAAGTAGAACTGACGGACATCTATAACCAGACGCAGGTTTCCATAATGAATTATATCAATTTCATGATTATCCACGATGGTTTCCTGGAGTGCACTTTTTATGCCAGTGATCGAACTCAGCCGGAAAGATTTATTTGAAAGAACTCTAGATCGCACCAAAATAACAGATTCCCTTTGTTTAACCACTTCGGCCACTTTTGACCTTCCTGACAGAGCCTCATTTTTCAAATCTGACGTGTCACTTTATGTGGTAATAACTTCAGAACCCTTTGACCTATCCAAGCGATTCTGAGATTTTCTCGTGACACATTGGACTTTGTTACTGGCAAAATTTGCTCGATACATTCAGTATTTGTGAAAAACAACAAAATTTAGTGAAAAATTACAAAAATTAGAAGTTTTCTAAATTTAAAATGTATCTGCTTGTAAGACAGGCAGTTATACCACACAAAATAGTTGCTAATTAACATCCCCCATACGTCTACTTTAGATTGGCATCGCTTTTTGAACACACTTATATTTTTCTAGGACGTTACAAAGGCAAAGAACTTTAGCAGCAATTTCTCACATTTTCAAGAAAATTTCAAAAGGCCGTTATTACAGGGACCAGTTCAGTTGTGAAGTGGCTTTTAGGGCTTCATATATTAGAAACCCACAATAAATCACCCATTTTAAAAACTTCACCCCTCAAAGTATTCAAAACAGCATTTAGAAAGATTCTTAACCCTTTAGACGTTTCACAGGAATTAAAGCAAAGTAGAGGGGAAATTTACAAACTTCATTTATTAATTTTTTGCAGAAATTCATTTTTTATAAAAAAATTTGTAACAGAAGGTTTTACAAGAGAAACACAACTCAAAATGTATTGCCCAGATTCTGCAGTTTTTAGAAATATCCCACATGTGGCCCTAGTGCCCTAATGGGCTGAAGCATCGGCCTCAGAAGCAAAGGCGAACCTAGTGGATTATGAGGCCTTATTTTTATGAGAATATATTTTAGGCACCATGTCAGGTTTGAAGAGGTCTTGTGGTGCCAAAACAGTGGAAACCCCCAAAAGTGAGACCGTTTAGGAAGCTACACCCCTTGAGGAATTTATCTAGAGTGAGCATTTTGACCCCTCAGGTTTATTGCAGAAATTATTGGAAGTAGGCCATGAAAATTAAAATCTAACATTTTTTCAAAGAAAATGTAGGTTTAGCTAATTTTTTCTCATTTCCACAAGGACTAAAGGAGAAAAAGCACCACAACATTTGTAAAGCAATTTCTCCAAGTAAAATAATACCCCCCCACATGTGGTAATAAACGGCTGTTTGGAGACACTGCAGGGCTGAGAAGGTGAGAAGAAGCAAAAGGCACGGCGCCACATAGTGCAGGTTACCCAGGTATAAAGTGGTAAATGAGAAGAGTAATACTAACCTGGTAACGGGTGATAGAAAGCAATGGAGAGATAAAGGTGCTGCTGCTGCCAGGACTCAAGACCGTTAATTCAGATGAAAGACCGCAATAGATGTGCTAGGTGAGCAGGAAAAGGAGTCTCCGCGGGCGCTGCTGCACTTCAATGGGACCAAAAGGACACAAAGGTTCGGAATAATGATGATATACGGGAGAGTAAATGATAAAATGGAATTTATTGGTAATAATGACCACGCGTTTCAATGCCGTACCGGCATCTTCATCAGGTCATGAAGGAACATACACAAATCACTGTTTATATAGCAATGCCAATGTTGAAAAAAACCCGCCAATGTGAACGAGGTCAGGGTGTTCCAGTGACGTCATAGTTCAAAGGTTGAAAGAACGGATAATCGCAACAATAGTAAAGAATATGACATATAATAGAAACGATTGCAATGCTAGAAAAAGACTGGTATAAAATGTGAAAAAGAAATAACGAAATAAATAGAAATAAAATATCATATTGTTTTTATTTCTTTAAACACATTTTGACCCCACATTTGTTTCATAGACTTTATTAAAATTTGGCAGTGAAAATAAAAACAATCTTTTCTTCAATAAGACGTAACTTTAGCTAAAAAAAAACCATTTAATTTTCTTAACAAATAAAGGAAAAAAAGAACCCCTACATTTGTAAAGGAATTTCTCCGGAGTACAGCAAGACCCCATTTGTGGTCATAAACTGCTGTTTGGGCACACGGCAGGGCTCAGAAGGGAAGGAGTGGCATTTGGCTTTTGGAGTGCAGTTTTTGCTGGATTGGTTTCTGGTCGCTATGTCGCATCTGCAAAGCCCCCGTTGGGACCCAAACAGTGGAAACTCCCCTCCATTTTGAAAACTACACCCGTCAAGGTATTCACCTAGGGGTGTAGTGAGCATGTTAACCCCACAGGTGTTTTGCAGAAATGTGTGTACTTTGTTGTAGAGTTAAAACTGGATTTTTTCCACAGATTTGCCAATATTTGGTGCCCAGTTTGTGCCACCATAACAAGACAGCTCTCTAATTATTATGCAGTGTTTCCCGGTTTTAGAAATACCTGTGACCCTAATCTTTTGCCTGGACATTTGACCAGGCTCAGAAGTGAAAGAGTACCATGTCAAATTGAGGCCTAATTTGGCAATTTACACAGTATTGGTTCACAATTGCAGAGTCTCTGATGTGAAATAATAAAAGAAACCCCTTGATAAGTGACCCCATTTAGGAAACTACACCCCTCAAGGCATTAAGGTGTGTAGTGAGCATCTTCACCCCACAGGTCTTCTCCATAAACGATTGCGCTGCGGATGGTGCAAAGTAAAAATGTAAATTTAAATTTTTCCCCAGATTTGCTATTTCAGTGGCAAATATGTTGTGCCCAGCTTGTGCCACTGAAGACACACCCCAAAAATTGGTAAAAGGGTTCTCCCGGGTATGGCGATGCCACATATCACATAAGTGGTAGTTTGGGCACGCTGTAGGGTTCAGAAGGGAGGGAGCGCCATTTGGCTTTTGGAGCGTGGATTTTGCTTGGTAGTAGTTTTGTTTGGATTTTTATTAGTATTTTAGTTTATAATGTGGGTGGGCACATGTAAGCCGGGCAGAGTAAATCAGGGGCATAGTCAGGTGGTATAATAATGGGGTAAAATAATCCATAGATGTGTGTTACGCTGTGAAAATCCTTTCTGCACAGGCCGATGTCGTGCTGATAAATGGTCCTTTATTATCCCCCTTTTGGTCCACACTCTGCACCTTTGCAGTTTGGGGTTTTGCTGGAAAGCTTTGTCCTGGTATAATACGGACGCCCTCTTTTCCAGCAGATATGTTTGGGCCCTCCCCTTCCTGGTATAATGCGGGCACCGTCACTTCCAGCAGATATGTTTGGGTCCTCCCCTTCCTGGTATAATACGGGCGCCCTCGCTTCCAGCAGATATGTTTGGGCCCTCCCCTTCCTGGTATAATACGGGTGCCCTCGCTTCCAGCAGATATGTTTGGGCCCTCCCCTTCCTGGTATAATACGGGCACCGTCGCTTCCAGCAGATATGTTTGGGTCCTCCCCTTCCTTGTATAATACGGGCACCCTCGCTTCCAGCAGATATGTTTGGGTCCTCCCCTTCCTTGTATAATACGGGCACCCTCGCTTCCAGCAGATATGTTTGGGCCCTCCCCTTCCTAGTTCCCTAATTTTAGGGCCTTGATAAATCACCTTTTGAAACTGAAGAAATGTTCCCCTCTGATCGGCACAACTGCATATTTTTCTTTCCTGACTTATTGGAGCCTTAACTAATTTTATTTTTTCATAGACTTAGTGGTATGAGGGCTGGTTTTTCTGCGGGACGAGCTGTAAATTACATGTTCACTTTTATTTGCGGGTCAGTCAGATTCTGGCGATAGCGAATTTATAGCACTTTTTTAGGTTTTACAACTTTTTGCACAATAAGTTTGTAGAAAGAATGTATTTTTTGTCGCCATGTTGTAAGAACCATAACTTTTACATTTTTGGATACATGAGACTTTTTATTCCAATTTTTGTCAGTAAAAAAAATGAATAATTGGTCATGGTCAATATGGGAGACTTTAAAGGTGAATGAAGAATAAATAAAATTAAAAATCCAAGGAGGTGTGATAGATTTTGAAACCTAGTTTCATGCACAGGCCGGGATTTGTGGGACACGTCTAACAATGGTATGTGGTGTCCTTACGAATGCCTCGCTTGGCGCACACACGCAATTTTTTTTGGGGCTTCTGTTTTTTTTCAGTGGGGGGGGGGGGGATTTCTGTGGGGAAATGCTGGCTGGGAATTATCTCGCTGACGGAAGAACCGGATGAACTGCCCTCCCCTTCCTGGTCACCAAATATCAGGGACTTGATGACCTTTTCCTGAAATTGCAGGAACGTATCCCCACTGCCAGCATATCTGTAGAGGACACAGGTGTTGTATGCTGCCACCTGTGTAAGATGCACAGACCGCTTTTTATGCCATACCCTGGTCTTGCGCATGGCGCTGTACGGTTTTATAACCTGGTCAGACAGGTCAACGCCACCCATATATTTGTTGTACTCCTGTACACAATATGGTTTTGGGACTTGGGTGGTGGATCCGCGTACAGGGACTAGGCTGCCTCTGCTGTCGCGTATGCCGGTCAGTATAAGGACGTCCCTTTTATCCTTATACTTCAGGAGGAGCAGATCGTCGCTGCAGACATCTCTGCTCTCTCCTAATTTTAGGATCTGACCCAGCAAAGTTTTGGGGAGGCCCTTCTGATTTTTGCGGATTGTTCCGCACACCAAGGTGGATCTGGACGAGAGAACTTTTAACAATGGGACACTATTGTAAAAGTTGTCCAGATAAAGCCGATATCCTTTGCCAAGTAAAGGATGGATAAGATCCCATACGATCCTTCCACTAATTCCTAAGAAGGGGGGGGGGCATTCTGGGGGATCTATATGGGAGTCTTTCCCTCATAAACCCTAAAAGAGTAGGTGTAACCGGTGGCACTTTTGCACAGCTTGTAGAGTTTTATGCCGTACCGGGCTCTTTTATTGGGGAGATACTGCCTGGAGTGCAGTCTACCCTTGAAGCTGACTAGGGATTCATCCACTGAAATATTTTGTTGGGGGGTATAAACTTGGGAAAAAATTTGGGAGTAGTGGGCAATTAATGGTCTTATTTTATATAGTCTATCAAAATGTGGGTCCTGTGGGGGTGGGCAGTGACTATTGTCATTGTAATGCAGGAACTTTAGGATGGTTTCGAATCGCATCCTTGTCATTACCGTGCGGTAAAGGGGGGTATTATATAAGATATCAGGGGACCAATAGTCTCTAATACTGGGCTTTTTTAGGAGACCAAAACTTAAAAATAAGCCCCAAAACTTGTGCAATTCTACTGGGTTTGAGGGGGTCCAATTTTGGCCTCTCCCATAAAGAGTCGGGGTTCTGGGCAATAAAATGTTCCGCATAGATGTTGGTCTGCTGGACAATTAATTCTAAAGGGGCGTCTGAAAAAAAAAAAAAAGTTAAAATAATCAATGGGGCTGAAAACCGTAGTTTCAATTTGAATGCCTGAGGGGGCTGTAAACTCAGGCACCTGGGGGGTATAAATGTCCGCAGCTTCCCAGGTAAGCTCCGGCAGAGCAGGACCTCCGACTCTTCTGCGCCGACTGGGGGGTGCAGACTCAGAGTCATTGGATGCAGATGATGAAAGCACGAACTGTGGAACTGTGCTTCACCTTCACTCGCGCTGTCCGTATCGGAACACAGCATTTCATCTGCTTCCTCGGCTGTGAAGACTCTTTTGGCCATACTAACTAAATCTTGCTACCTAACTAACGAACACTTTTTTTTAATCAAAAAATAAACTTCTACTCTCAACTGTGGAATGAGAACAGACCAGCGACCCTGCTGTATTAAATTAGTAAGGGTACCCTACCTACCAGGGGAAAAACTAAATGAGACGTGGCATTGCTACCTAACAGGGAACTCGGGCAGTGGGCAATCTAGGGACACAGCAGGGTGATGGCGACCGGGTACTGCGACAGGTGATAGATGGGCACAGATCACAGCACGGCAGAACGACACTGTGTGGGACTGATATTATAATATATATACACACACACACACACATATATATACTGTCACACAGGCTCCTAGGTGGACACTGCAGCCTTGGAGCGTTGTTGGGTCTCCAGCTTCGGTAAGGGGGAACCATTTGTCCTTGATCCTCTTAGGGCCTTATGGCTCAAGGGTTGGTTAATGGTTTTGCGGGGGCCGCTCTCTTTTAGGAGTAGTGCTGTGACATCCTTTGTGTATGGTGTGTGACACTCCTGCACTTTGGGTGATAGAAAGAACAACTTGGGCTTTATAAAAATTTATATATATATATATATATATATATATATATATACACACACACACACATATATACACATACACACACACACACAGTATCGTTCAAAAGTTTGGGGTCACCCAGACAATTGTGTTTTCCATGAAAACTCACACTTATATTTATCAAATGAGTTGCAAAATGACTAGAAAATACAGTCCAGACATTGACAAGGTTAGAAATAATGATTTTCTCCTTCAGACTTTGCTTTGGTCGCTCCATTTGCAGCAATTCCAGCATTGCAGACCTTTGGCATTCGAGCTGTTAATTTGCTGAGGTCATCGGGAGAAATTTCCCCCCATGCTTCCAGAAGCCCCTCCCACAAGTTGGATTGGCTTGATGGGCACTTCTTGCGTACCATACGGTCAAGCTCCTCCCACAACAGCTCTATGGGGTTGAGATCTGGTGACTGCGCCGGCCACTCCATTACAGATAGAATACCGGCTGCCGGCTTCTTCCATAAATAGTTCCTGCATCATTTGGAGGTGCTTTGGGTCATTGTCCTGTTGTAGGATGAAATTGGCTCCAATCAAGCGCTGTCCACAGGGTATGGCATGGCGTTGCGGAGTGATCGCCTTCCTTATTCACAATCCCTTTTACCTTGTACAAATCTCCCACTTTACCCCAGACCATCACATGACCTCCACCATGCTTGACAGATGGCGTCCGGCGCTCTTCCAGCATCTTCTCAGTTGTTCTGCGTCTCACAAATGTTCTTGTGTGTGATCCAAACACCTCAAACTTCCATTCGTCTGTCCATAACACTTTTTTCCAATCTTCCTCTGTCCAATGTCTGTGTGTTTTTGCCCATATTAATCTTTTCCTTTTATTAGCCAGTCTCAGATATGGCTTTTTCTTTGCCACTCTGCCCTGAAGGCCAGCATCCCGGAGTCGCCTCTTCACTGTAGACGTTGACACTGGCGTTTTGCGGGTACTATTTAATGAAGCTGCCAGTTGAGGACCTGTGAGGCGTCTATTTCTCAAACTAGAGACTCTAATGTACTTGTCTTGTTGCTCAGTTGTGCAGCGGGGCCTCCCACTTCTCTTTCTACTCTGGTTAGAGCCTGTTTGTGCTGTCCTCTGAAGGGAGTAGTACACACCGTTGTAGGAAATCTTCAGTTTCTTGGCAATTTCTCGCATGGAATAGCCTTCATTTCTAAGAACAAGAATAGACTGTCGAGTTTCACATGAAAACTCTCTTTTTCTAGCCATTTTGAGAGTTTAATCGAACCCACAAATGTAATGCTCCAGATTCTCAACTAGCTCAAAGGAAGGTCAGTTTTATAGCTCCTCTAAACAGCAAAACTGTTTACAGTGGTGCTAACATAATTGCACAAGGGTTCTCAAGTGTTTTCTAATCATCCATTAGCCTTCTAACACAGTTATCAAACACAATGTACCATTAGAACACTGGAGTGATGGTTGCTGGAAATGGGACTCTATACACCTATGTAGATATTGCATTAATAACCAGACGTTTGCAGCTAGAATAGTCATTTACACATTAACAATGTATAGAGTGGATTTCTGATTCATTTCATGTTATCTTCATTGAAAAAAACTGTGCTTTTCTTGCAAAAATAAGGAAACTTCTAAGTGACCCTAAACTTTTGAACGGTAGTGTATATAAAGCTATAAAATAAGTGAACACAGGTGACCTGTCTCTACACAGCACAGCTGCAGGGGGCACTTATTTATTCATACCAGTACCAACATATTCCGCAGCGCTGCACTAAGTGTGGGATGAAATCCATGCGAACACTGGTTATAACAAGGTGCTAAATACAAGGCTGGTGATGGAAGTAAAGGGGGGGGCGCGTCGACTTCTAATACAGCGTGGAGTTCATTTTTATTTTAATTGAAGGAAAAATGCTCTTGAGGAGGAAACTTCTCTTAATATGAGAATATGTTGGAATACGGGTTCAGTTTCCTTCTAATCCAGCGTGTGCGACATGTCAGAGGAGGAAAATGACCATTACACAAGTGTCCTGCATCAAATCTAATCTAGAGTTCTCATGGCAGACCCTACAGGAGAGGTCAGGGTCGGCCTCACGCAGGTGTGTGTGGATGTTGGCGCCTACATAGCAAGTTAGTCAGTGATGAGTAAGGCCCCATGCACACGACCGTGCCCCTTATCACGGCCCATGATTACGGGTGCGGCCAGCCATCTGCATTTGCGGGCTGTGCTCCCATATAAAGTGTGGGAGCACGGCCCGTAAAAAGCAAAAAGATAGGCCGTCTTTCTATGTCACGGACACCTTCCTGTAAATATACAGGAAGGTGTCTGTGGGCAATAGAAATGAATGGGTCCGTAATTACAGATGAAATCTACAGCCGTCTGCATGAGGCCTTAGGAAAGTCTATACTGTGCATGCGTCCAATTGTTGGGAATTTCCAATAATCCGGCACTGCAGTGGTCTCAAGGATGCCAGATTACCAGACTTTATGAGTGAGAGTGTGTGTGAGTGAGTGTGAGTGTGAGTGTGAGTGTGTGTGTATATGTATATATATAGGATTGCAAAAATCAAACAGATTTGTGAATGGAGGGGAGGGACGCAGCACACACATGAAGTACGGCCCAGTCCCTCGTGACACGACGCAGCAGCTGCACCTGAAATGAAACTCCTCGAGGCTGAGATCTAATCTGCCGCTAAGTCACATTGATGTCACCTATCCCCATGCCAGTCACAACAGAAACACATGAAAATAAGCGAACATTGCACAATCGCAGCTCTGCCAGATGGCGGAGGGAGAAGGGGAACAACGACAACCACAAGTCATCCGCTGCAACTCCAGCTAACCCCTAAGATGCTGTGGGAAAGCCTGCGCGGTGGATATTTGCCCGGGAGAAGCAGCGCAGCAGCAGCAGTCGTAAAGTTTGGTTGAACTCCCTATGAGTCACGGTATAGAGGCAGACGCATCGCCGTGTAGTCAGACGTATGAGGGAGGCCA
Source organism: Rhinoderma darwinii (assembly GCF_050947455.1). Lineage (NCBI taxonomy): Eukaryota > Metazoa > Chordata > Amphibia > Anura > Rhinodermatidae > Rhinoderma > Rhinoderma darwinii. The sequence goes on along the minus strand of NC_134699.1, from coordinate 1,749,392 downwards.
TTGTGAGGCAGAACAGGAAGAGGCGGCCATGGCTTTTTCAGGGGAATTCCCAGCGACGTCCAGGGCCAGGCTTCTTGTAAGCGCCGTCACATGACTAGGAGCGACTCCCAACATTTACTGTCACTGCAATTAACTGTCAGTAAGACGGCTCAGCCAGTAATCACAGCTCTGATCCCACACACTGAGAACTGGGGGAAAAAAGCAGGAAAGCAGCGGTCTCATGTATCCTGACTCAGCACTTCATTATCTGCGCAGCAGAGTCACAGGATGTGTGTGAGAATACAAGAGGCTGGATCTGCTGCGGTTTACGCATCGTCTCTTCTGTCCTCGCTCACTACAGGGTTAAATATACAGAGTTCATTGCAGAAGCTACAAGTCCCAGCATGCCCTATAGTCCGCAGCTTTAATGGAACGCTGGGAGTTGTAGTTTAGCACCAGCCGGAATCACATGACGCAGAGTAGTCTCTATAAAGGGGTTTGTATGAGATTAGGAAAACATGGTGGCTTTCTTGCAGAAACAGCGCCTCTCTGGTCTATAGGCTGTGTGTGGTATTGCAGCCCAGCCCCATTCAAAAGCTTTATTGCAGGACAAAACCAGGAGTCAATCCGTAATGACGAGAAAATGTCAAACTGAATCCGGAGTCTGTTACAAGCGAATGATCATTTACATAACAAAAATTAACAATCATTTCCTGGTTTTATCTTAAAGGGCCAGTGTCTGGTAAAGAATAATCATCATATAATGAAAATCCCTTAAAGTTTCTAACAGGGCTTCATGCTTTCGTTTGTTTGTATTTTCAAAATCTCTGCTTGCGGTCAGTAAATGGAAACACCCCTCTGGGTCGTGTCTGACAAAGGTCTATCCCTCGTTACAGTGTATCGCAGAGGTCTCCAGTAATCAGCCCTGCAGCTGTGTAAGCAGCAGGATCAGAATGGATATTTACATTTGGGCTGTGTTCACAAGTTGCGGTTTTGTAGTAGATTTTTTCAAACTACTCCTACATGTGACTGCTGCCTTTTACATTTACACATGGTGTTTTTTTTATTTAGTTTTTCTTTTGCCAATTGTTTTTTAAATATGAAAATATTTATTAAATTTTTTTTTTTAATAAAACACCCTCGAAAAACAAAAACAATAAAACCGGCATGTATGAACATACCCTTAGAGGCTGAAAAAATATTGTGATAATGCTGGGTACATAGTTGCAGGCCTCATTGTGGAGAGAGCTTGGATACATTGTTACAAGCCATGCACATGTGTCGAACATGATCAGCCTGACTCAGACCTCCAAATATTCAGTTCCATGGTGAACAATTGAAACCACGTTTACCACATATATAATACTACATTGCATCCTCCAGTAGAAATGGATTCTAACAACTTATACCCCTAAGGCCTCGTTCACATCTGCGTTGGAGGCTCCGTCGCAGATCCGGACAAGATTACCGGCTATTGTTTCTGGTGAAATCACAGACACCCCGACGGAAAGCCAACGGATCCTATTAAAGTCAATGGGTTCCATCGGCCGCCGGTGGTGTCCATGGTGCAACAGAACCGTTACTTCCGGTATTCCCTTATTGTGCTCCTCTGACGGAGCCGAACAATGGAACGCACCGATGCAGGTGTGAACTAGGCCTTAGAAACAACCGGCCAATTGCAGAGGACACGGATTAGTTTCGTCACGTTGAGGTCATTCACATTCGTAGCTGTAAATGCAGCCGCTCTAAGTTTGCGTAGTTAAACTGGTTTTTTTTTTACGCTGATACGGCACTGGCTTCACAGAGATATAACAGCCGTCTATAACCACACCAGCCATGTTCTGTAGGAGTCATGCAGTAAATTATATTATTACGTTATAGTAAAGTATTTCCCGAGATCTGACGTAGTCGGGTCTGTGTCTCCGGATGGATATTAGAACTGCTGCACGTTTGTAATAAATCCTAGGTCATAGCTTTCTGCTCCTGCACTTTTGGTCCTGGCTGCAGCAGCTAGCTACTTCCTGCCTCACTGGTGTCAGCATTTAACCACACTTCCCAGCATTCCTTGCGTTTCAACTTTTTAGGCTATGAATGAAGTCTCTTGCCGTCTCACGTTCAGTCACTGATCGATTAGGTTTCTCACTCTGCCGACAATCAATGAATGTGCACAGCGAGAAGGAGGCGGTCAGGAGATTGACTGCCAGAGAGGAAACACTGGGTGACCAAGTGACAGAGAAAAGTAACCCGTGAAAGCTTATATGGTCGACAATGGTAGGTGTCAGACAGTTACTTCCCGAAACAGAAAGCAGAAAAAGTCTGGAGCACAAGTAGTGGAGTTTACAATAGAAAGAGACTGCACAGGACAAGTCAGAAGCACAGACTCGGCTTCATTCACAGCTGAAACTGTATCTAATAATATGCACAAGGTGTATAAAGCATTAAACACGCTACATCTTCCTGCGGAGTTGGTGGTTGACGCAGTAATTACCATGTTATTTTTTTGCATATCTGGGCTCTTCCAGGGACACTGCGGGGGAAATCTTATCAATGTCCCACTCTAACAAGGAACAAAAATGGTCAAAAATAGCATCATAAAACTTACCCTGAACTTTCTCTGCGGAGCTTCCCCTTCCTCCTTACCACTGATTCCCCATAGTCTCTTCTGTGATCTGGAAATACTGGAGATCTTGATTCTCAACTCCGTTACCGTGCTGATCACTCACTTATGCGCAGATGGCCCACGGGTTACTGTAGTGATTCGCTTTCACGATGACATTAGACAATGGATGTATTAACAGTTTAAAAACTGTAAAAAGTTCTTTGATGACATCACGGGACTCTACGCAAAACGTCAAAGCCAGGATTATGGCACATGACCCGTTTAGGATTCTTACCCTGCAATTACACTAAAAAAAATAAAAAAAGATACTTTTAGTGTAAATTCTGTAGAACTTAAAAAGGGGTTTATCTGATTTAGAAAGCCAATTTCCAAACACCCACAGAGTAGCTATAAAGAGTGCCTCTCACTCTGGAGGACCAGTCAATAACCTACTGCGCATTCATTACAATAGGCACTGTGTAATGCTTCCTTTCCCCTGCAGGGGCACTCTGGAGAAATAGGCTTCCTTGCACATTGCAGCTGATGGAAGAGGTCTCATCCTGTGATCAGCTTATTGATGAGGGAACCATCTAACATAAGAAGCTACTTCAAAACCTTTAACTATTGAAAGGGAAATTCACTTTGGGGTACTTTCATGTACTTGTGTTTTTGCAGCTGCATCCCAATAAGCCATTGTAAGGAATAGGATTTTATTAAGTTCCATTCACAATGTGGCTCAAAATTGTGAAAACCATGACCGTGTTACATGCGGTGCCAAAGAGTAATTTTCCATTTCACCTACAAACGTCACAGGAGAGAACCGCACACGTACGCCGCCACATTTTTCAGGCTTCTCCTCCGATTGGCATCTGGCACTGGTCGTCTTGTATTGCATTACCAGACCAACGTTCTTGCAACAGGTGGAGGAGCTCGAGGTGGGATCCCCACTTATCAGATAGTAATGTCTTAGGTTGGAATACCTCTTTACACATTTAAAAGGGTTTTTTCTATTAGGGACATTTATGACATATCCACAGGCTATGCCACAAATGTCAGATAGATGCGGGTCCCACCTCTCAGACCCGCACATATCTCTACAACGGGGCCCCCTAAACCTCGTTCTACTGCTGTGTGTTCCATTGAAGCATGGGATATCCGACCATGAAGAGGAGCCCCGTCCTAAAGATAGGTGCAGATCCCAGAGATGGGACCTGCATCTGATATTTATGGCAAAGCCTGCGGATAGGTCATAAATGTCCCTGATGGTAAAACCCCTTTAACGGCTTGGTTAGTATTTTTATGATGTAGTGAGGAGGATCATCATACCTGAATGTCTGTGGAAGATACAAAGTTCTCTTATCACATATTCGTATTAACATTTCCATGGAGTTCATAGTGTAGAGATAATGGGAACATGGCCAATCCAAGCAGAGCCTGATAAATGGATTTCATGACCCGACATGGACGCCATTGTATGAAGCCATTATCACACCTTATAACCAGTAGAAAGACGCAGAGACTAGCGCAGAGCGGATGCCGGGGGGGGGGGCGCTGTTCACCTTTGGGCGATGCAGTAGGAGACACAGGTGCAACAGTTTTTCCCTTAAATGCATCGTATTTATATAGGACTCGCCCCCAAACTATGGTATTTGAATCACAAATCGTGCATATGAACCCCTTCATCACACCCTAGGCTACATGTAGACGAGTGTGTCCCATTTGCGCATATAAAAAACGCATAGTTTTTCCTGCATTTAATTTCCGTTGCGTATTGGAATCCGTGTGCTTTGCGAGCGGTATGTGTTTTTTTCTCGTCCGTGCAAGCATTTTTTTAAAATTTAATTTCTCTGCTTTTCTATGTAACTGATGCGTGAAACACGGACAGCACATGGATGTCGTCCCCTGTACTGTCCGTGGTTTTCACGCACCAATAGACTTCAATGGGCGACTTGGTGCGCAAAGACGCACCAATATAGGACACAGAGTTTCACACAATGGACATTCGCTGCGTGAAACCTCACGTCAGAATAGCCCCATTGAAAGCAACAGGGCCGTGTGCGGAGGGTGATTTCAACGCACAGCACACGGACGAGAATCAACGCTCGTCTGAATGAGCCCTAAAACTAATATAGACCGCCTAAACAAATACAGACCCCAGACTAAACCCCTATAATAGACCCCAAACCAGAACCCCTACAATACAGAACCCAAACCAGAACCCCTATAATACAGAACCCAAACCAGAACCCCTATAATACAGAACCCAAACCAGAACCCCTAAACAAATAGACTGGCCCCAGCGTCAGGACGTTGACTTCAGTGGCACCCGGGAGTAAAGGAACAAGGGGAGGCCAGTATTTTGACAGATTGTGAGGCACCCGAGAGACTTGACCAGTATGCTCTGTTCTCCCAGAGGGGTGGTCACCCACAAACAGCTTTACTAGACCCCAGAATGGCAAATTTGCCTAGTTCTGCATGGATTCTCATGCTCACATCACTACATAACTAAAGGTATTACTACATGGCCCGATTTGGGTCGTGTAAACAAGCGTCGATCGAGTCAGCTCATTGATCGGTGCTCCTTTCACATGGACCAACGATTGGATATGTACGATACTCGTCCTCATACATTTTCATCATGTCGGCAGTGAATCTCCCTGACTACAAACCAAGATGTGCCGCCGAAAACTAGATTTAATTCTGCATAAAAGAGCAGATCAGCCGATGAACGTGTTTTCCAGATCATTGACCCGTGTAACGGGGGTTGCCAGTAAAGTTGGGTACGGTTTGGATATCCCAGTCTCAGTAAAGGTAGCCATATTTTTAGTTCTATTTGCTTCTGAGAAAGCCGGATGACTGCCAATAGGTCGGACTTTACAAATCCTCTGAAATCCTGTATAACTGGGCAGATTTTCCTTTCAGGGGTCTAGCAGAGCTGTGAGAGCTGCCACGCAGGTAGTAACCGCTACAGCCGCCTTTACTGATCGCATGGGGTCATCACTCACATCAGGCTTCGGAAGACTCCAGAATTGGAAATCCTCATAGGTTTAGTGATCCCTCAGTTTCCCACAACCCGGCGTGCCATTCAGGAGTCTCGTAAGCCTATAGCGGTTGTTACTCTGCACACACAGAGCGCCCCATCACTCCCCGAGAACTCAGTCTAAATTGATTTATTTTGCTCGACTGCAGATTCCCGCCCAATATTCATCCCATGAATGGCACCAAAGATGTAAATTTGAGGGTTTTGTAGGGATTTGCCAGGGCTTGTTGCTTCGTGCTGTTATCTTCACCCCCTCCTCCTAACATGAGGCTGAGGCATGTCATGTGGAAGGGTGACGACAGCGAGGACATGATGCAAGAGCAGAGGCATACAGGAACCAGAGATGCAACTTCTGGTGTAAAACTAGAAAAATGTGTGTAATCACCTGCAGTATAACTGAAGAATAAAACCACACAGGAACAGGGGCGGATCCCTGGAGTGTATCTAACATCCATGAGTTAGATACACCCTATATTCACAAACAGGACTGAGTTCTCATGTGTAATAAACTTCACCAATAAAGTGACAACGATTCATTTTATTTCGATTCACTTCACATCCAGAGCTGCATTCACATTTCTGCAGGTCGCTCTCGGAAGCACTTGACCCACTCTTTAGATATACAGAACGAACTATAAACGCAACTCTGCGGAATTGTCTGAACTCCCACAATGCTCTGCGAGGACAGGAAACCAGAATAGTGAGTGCAGCTCTGGATGTGACTGGAGTATAACATAGGCTGTAACTCAGGATCAATACAAGACATGAAAAGCAAAATCTACAAAATTAATCAACTTTTTAAGTGGATTTTTTTTAGATTTGGTTACATTGTATTTATAGAGTGTTCAAATATTAACTGTATCTTAAGATTGAGTTTGTGGTCTGCTGCAAAACCAGGATTCACGAGTACGCAGAAGACCTCCGTAACAGCTCCCCCAAAAATAAACCGCCCGTTCTGCGTTTAGGGGATGCGTTCACATTAAGAAATGAAACGATTTGGGAAACCAATGCCGAACCCGGAGCTGCGCGCGATCCCTTTACTTTGTGCAGTTCATTTCCAGTTATTAGAAGAGTCACAGAACGAGAACTGAAACACGACGAGTAGACAATTTCACGCCCGAAAAATAACACGCTGCTAAACCCGAGGCCGAGGTTCCTGACCTGTGCTCTTAATCCAGCAGTTCATCACTGACCCCATGTCAGCCGGGGTCCTCAGATACGGCGCCGGGGTCCTCAGATATGACTATTTCCTATCAAACTGATTGCATTTAGATCTCGGGCTTAAAGTACAAGAAGGATTTTTATTTAAAGTGCAGCTAAACTTCTGACGTGTCATAGTGAGATATAATAGTGACATGTCAGAAGTTTGGATTGGTGGGGGTCCGAGCACGGAGACCCCCACCGATCGCTAGATCGAAGCAGCTGAAGGTCTCGTGTGAGCGCTCGGCCGCTTCGTGTCTGTTCGGCTTTTCCGGAAATAAGTGTATCGGTGACCGGACTCGATATAAAGTCTATGAGCCCGTCCTCTGATACATCGGCTTCGCGGAAAAAGCCAAACAGACACGAAACGGCCGAGCGATCACACGAGAACTTCAGCTGCTTCGTTCTAGTGATTGGTGGGGGTCTCAGAGCTCGGACCCCCACCAATCCAAACCTCTGACATGTCATTCTAAAGTGTCACAAGTTTGTCAAACGTTTAGCTACACTTTAAGGGGTTGTCCAGGATTAGAAAAACATGGCGGCTTTCATCCAGAAACAGCGCCACACCTGTCCACAGGATGAGTCGGGTATTGCTTTGGATGTGTCTCCCGACATAGATATTACAGAAGACGTACACTGCAGCACTCACAGGAGCAGCTGAATCCAGGACTCGGAGTACGAGAGATCAGAGCGCGCTGTTCCAGGGTAGAATTACTCTGGTGTGAACTCAGGCGTCTTACACACATATTGATGGTGGGGGCATTATAGCTATAGAAACAAGTCCTGGGTAGGGCCCCCTGCAGGATTAGCGTGGCATTGCATGAGTAGAAGGAAACATTTAGGGCATGTTCACATGGCGCTAAAAAAAAACTGTAAAATACGCTAGCGTTTCTTGTGAAGCTTTTTTATGTTTTGACGCGTTTGGTTAGTTTTTTGACACGCAATTAGTTCAACCATTGACTATGGGAACCTTTGGCGCAGTTTCAGTGCGTTTTGCACATCAAAACTGACCAGACTATTTTTTTTACACGATGAGTTTTTTTAAATATGCGTGCATAAAAAAAAAACCCTGGTTTTATGTACTGTGTACTTTCCCATTGATTTGAATGGGCAGCTTAATCAAGCATTTTTTTAATTTTTTTTTCGGTTTCAATAAAACATCAGAAAAGATATATGAACAGTTCATTTAACGCATATTACAGCGGATAAAATGTGACAAAATACACGCCGTGTGAACAGGGCCCTATGGAGCGGTGTTATGCGACACAGAAGTACGGACGTAGTCGGGCTTTATTCTATTCTACGTCTTTTTTTGACAAACAATGAGCAGTTTACAAACCGTGTCGACGGGAGGGGAGTATTTTTGGAGAAGTGAAAAACGTGATCGGACATTCTGAAGGGTCGAAACGGGAGAAATAATGTGAAAATACAACAGTCGTGGTCACATTTTTCGCAGAGACACCTTGGTAGTGTCAATCCGAAGGACAATGTGCATTTGTATGAATCAAAATGGATATGAAGTCAGTAATGGCGGTTCCTACGCATCAGCTCAGATCAGGGTTATATTCACTTATTACTGTGTCCGACGCGCTAAAGGGCCGCAGCAATCTTCTATAAATGAAGCTTTATCATTGGACAATGAAGAGTTCAACTTTTTAATATATTTTGAGTTTCAATTCCTAACAATTTTTCAGAACGCAGCTTGTGGTCAGTGAATGGAAACCTTAACATCCAGTGTCAAACATCCCTACAGGATAAGGCCTTGTTTGCACATTAGGGTATATTCACATGGCGCTTTCAAATACAGTTTGCCACCATTTTATAGAAATGGTGGCAAAAAAACCGCACGTTGAATGAACAATGAGCAGATTTCCCATTGAAATGAATAGTGTGCGGTTTGCTGGTGGATTTTGTTGTGGCCAATTCCGCACTGATATCCACGAAAAAAAAGTCTGCAGTGTGAACGTGGCCTAATGAGGTTGAAAAAAAACCCCCAAAAAAAACGGCACCACTTCTGCAGCGAGTACATAAAATTTGGAAAAGTCACGATAACTTAAATTGCTGGTATATTTAGAAATTCACAAATACGCAACAACTCTGGCACGTCTGAACATGGCCGAATACTTCAGAGTAGTGGATTTGTTTCCGTCTTTCAAGTTGAAGTAATCTTCTTATCCAGACGGATACATTTTATATACACAGATACAATGTAGCAGATATCAGGACAGGAGAGAGGCTCGCACCGCTGATGCATTTAGTGAAGGCTTCGTTCACATCTGCGTTGGGGTCCCGTTCTAACGTTCCATCTGAGGTTTCCGTCAGAACGGGACCCTGAACAGACACAAACTGACTGACGACGCTATTGCTTCCGGCAAAACGACGGGTCCGGTGCACAACAGAGAAACGGAAACCACGGGCACTGGATCCGTCACCATTCAAATAAATGGTGATGGAAACAGAAACCTCTGGTCAGTTTGTGTCTGTTCAGGGTCCCGTTTTGACAGAAAGCGCCAACGGAACGTCAGGACGGGACCCCAACGCAGATGTGAACAGAGCCTGACAGAGGATTGTCAACACGAATACACTAAGTAAGGCCTTATTTACACGAGCGTATCCGTTTTGCGCGCATAAAAAAAGCAACGCGTTGCGTGCGTTGCAGTTCAGTGCGACATCTGTGTATGGTGCGCGTCTGCGTTTTTTACGCGCGTATGTCGCACGTTTTTTACTTCAGCAAAAAAAAACTGAAGGTGTTCTTTTTCTAAACATTTCTTTAGCAACTGTTGCGTGAATCACGGACAGGACACAGATGGGGACCCCCTGAAAAAGCTGACGGTGAAACGTACGTCGGGGTGTCTGGTTGTGGTTTGTGGTTGGTCTATTGAGGGGCAGACATGCAAAATACGGGTTGGTATTCCATATGAATTTGATCTTTGATCATTCCTTCACCTTTCACCTGTACCTCCTATCCAGTGGCGACACATTTATGGATTAATACCTATATACTATACTGCCCTATCACATGTATATATAATGTGATGCATTTTTTGACTCCTCATACCACTGCCACACTTTTATTGTTTGTTGTCTTACATCTTGTGTGATGGTCTATGTAGGTTTTTATACAAATATTTTCTAAATAAAGCTATTTTTTGATATATTGGTTAGTGCTGTATTTGTACTACTGGTGATTTATATTCTGGATTTATTGTCTATATATATTATTTATCTTGATAGGTATTCCATTTCTAGTGCTAATATATATGGACATTACTGCTGAAACAGGTTTTCTGTCTGGCTTGGAGCTTATAGGTATTGATGAATTGCCTAGGTCGGCGTGACGTCCGTTGTTTTAACGCGCGTAACACCGACGTGAAATCCACTCGTGTGAATAAGGCCTAAGTACACAGTAAGGCCTCATTCACACCAGCATGAATCACGTCCTGGGCTTCGCACGGAAATCACGCGCACACACGGACTCATTGATTTCAATGGGGCCGTTCACACATGCGTAAGTTTTCACGCAGCGTCTCCCCGCTGGGTGAAACTCACTGCATGTCCTATATTGGTGCGTTTTCACGCACCTACGCGCCCATTGCAGTCTATGGGTGCGTGAAAACCACGGACAGGACACGGACGCACATCCGTGTGCATTGCGTGATTTGCGCATCAATTCAATTTAAAAAATAAATAAAAATGATGTGCTTTGCGAGTGCGTGAGTAACGCATGCCCCTCGCAAAGCACACTGATGCAGAACGCAACACACGGACCAGATTCACACGCGTTTTGTCACGAGCGTGAATCTGATCCGCTCGTGTGAATGAGGCCTAACAAATCCTCAACTGTATGAGGACGGGAGTTTCAGGCTCTGAATGTAAACTATTTTATTAACAGTCTATTCGGAGCTTACAGAACTTCTCCGTATACAAGGATTAGGTTTTATTTATAGAGGACTGGACCTCTGCAGGGGGATTGTGGGATTTGTAGCTCAGGAGGGGCACATGTTACAGGAGAGGTAACCTCATCCCCGTCCACATTCAGCGCTGTAAAGTGGGATTTTTTGGGAATGGGTTTGGCCTCGACTGTTTACTGAACATGTTGACTTTTCAGGGAATCTGCCCCCTGTCTTCCCAGAATTGACCATCATGTGGTCTCGGGGTCATCAGTAGCAAAGTGTGACACAGCAGAACAAGTACACAGGACGTAAACCGAGGCCACAGCCAATCACAGGCCAGGAGAGCTCTGACATGGCTCCAAACTGGAAATATCAGGAAGTGATGACTAACGGGAGCGCAATGTATCAGCAGAGTAACCCCATTAACTCTTACAGCGCTGCCAGGACCAGAGCGCAGCCTTTTCCCGTACAACCCCTTTCATTGTAGAATTATTTGTTCTGCAACTTTCAGGAGCTGTGCTTGCTCTCAGTGAATGAGCACATTCCTGCTTAATTTTAGAGGTTCTCACAGCCGACAGTTTGTTATAATTGTATCCAGTCTAGACAATCCAAAGTGAGCTACACACAGCAGCAGCAGCACAAATTTCTAGTCTGCTACAATGTATCAGTGCAAGTAAAATGTATCAATCTGAAGTCCATGATGTTTATCTCCTAGATGATTGTCTAGACTAACAAATAGAACAAATCCGAAGGCTTCATTCACATCTGCGTCAGGGCTCCGTTCTTGCGTTCCGTCTGAGCTTTCCATCCGGGGAACCCATGAACGGAGCCCTGACAAACAAACAGAAGCCATAGGTTTCCATTTTCATTGATTTCAATGGTAACAGATCCGGTGCAAATGGTTTCCGTTTATCTCCATTGTGCAAGGGTTTTCGTCATTTTGACGGAATGAATAGCGCAGTCGACTACGGTATTGCTCCCAGCAAAACGACGGAACCCTTACACAACTGAGACAAACGGAAACCATTTGCACCGGATCCGTCACCATTGAAATCAATGAAAATGGAAACCTACGGCTTCTGTTTGTTTCAGTCAGGGCTCTGCTCATTGGTTCCCTGGATGGAAAGTTCAGACGGAACGCAAGAACGGAGCCCTGACGCAGATGTGAATGAAGCCTTAGCCGTAAAAGAGTATTAGGCCTCATGCACATGACCGCCTTGGTTTTGCAGTACAGACCACAAAATCCCTTTGTTGTGCATTTGTGTGTCATCAGGACTCACGGATCCACAATCATTTCACCAGTAATGTGAACGCACAAATCCAGACTGTAAAAGGACTTGTCTTGCGTTTTTGCGGTTTGAATTCGCGCCCTCCGCACAGATCTGTGAAACTCAGTCATGTGAAAGGGACCATAGAAATTAATGGGTCCAGAATTTATCAACAAAAAAGCGGAAAAATGGTGGATACAAACGCACGTTCGTGTGCATGAGACCTTAAGCCTATGCCTATTTTGAGCTTCGGGGTGTTTGAGGGTTCTCCCATTCACGGACAGTAGAGGAATTTAAATTGTGCGGAACTGATATACGTGATCTCAGAACTGTTCAATATTTAAGACTTATTTAAATAAAAGCAGAAATCTAATAGAGGGTCATCCACTGTGGTCACTATTTGGGTTGCGTGCCCCATGGTACATTCTATGCGCTTCTCTCTGGCCAGCTGATAACCCAGAACTCGTCAGGTTCTGTAATGACTGGAAATAAATCTACAGTTTTTGGGGAACGATCAAATAAAAAATAACCAAGAAACACATTAAACGGACACATTGTCGCAATTCATTTCTCTTCAACTTTTTTTTCTCTATTACAAATTGCGGAGCAACCCATACGAAATAAACCCTAGTGGCAAGTCCAGACGGGGGTCGTCTTCTGCTGGACCTTTGGGGCACATTATGGTGTTAGAGCCGAGGCCTAAAGGAGGATCCTCTGGAGTTCTATTGGGGGGACTGACCCTGGATATACGGATACCAGCCCTGTGCCGCCTCATGGATCCTGGCACCGCAGTTTGCAGTGGTCATAGACTGGCAGAGGTGAATGATGCTGCAGCTCACGTCTATACATTCAGTCCCTATATAAACACCATGATAGTCCCTAACCATTGTGCCCTATAAAGTCCCATCTTGTAGGATCCATCATAGAAGTAGGTATTTCTTCAGCTCTGTCTACAGTTCTACCATTATGTAGAGGAACTGTAACTTTTTAAAGTATTTTAGTTAAAAAAAAAAAAAATAATCCACCACCACGTGATCGTATAATCACCAGTCATGCAACGCTCTAATATACTTGGTCTTTCGATTCCTCAAGATTTTCACTTGTGTATATTCAGAATCTGAAAACCTGTCCTGCTTTTAAAGCTGTAGGGCTTGTTACAGTGTTAGGCCCCCTGCACACAACCACACCTGTAATCAGGGTCCGTGATTACAGGCACGGCCGGCCGCGGACAGCTACCCGCATTTTCAGCCCGTGCTCACATTGTAAAGTTTGGGAGCAGGGTCCGTAAAAAGCAACAAATAGGACATGTCCTATCTCTTGCGGAGCCTTTCTACGGCACGGACACCTTCCCGTAAACAAACAGGAAAGTGTCGGTGAAGCCGGGTCATTGCGAAGAGAAAATACATTATCGTGAATGCCACTACTCCTCTGTCCTGCCCGCATATGAGGGATTGAGGGTCCCGGGGCGAAAGGATTTATTTCTTGTTGCTTTTATAGCGCCAACGTATTCCACAGTGCTGTACAGAGATAGTAACCATTCACCTCAATCACCGTCTTTAATGGGATGCAGACAGTGGCGTAACTACCGCCGTAGCGGCTGCTACGGGGCCCGCGGCACGGGCCCCCACCATGGCCGGTGGCTCCGCTAGCAGCCGCTATGGCTGCTACAGCGGGACGCCACTGAACACTACGGCAGAGCAGGGAGGTATCTCCCCGCTCTGCCATTAAACATAAGACATGTATCCCCCTCTCCACAGGACATGTATCCCCTCCTCTCCACAGGACATGTATCCCCCCCTCTCCGCAGGACATGTATCCCCTCTCCGCAGAATCTCCACAGGACAGGGGATACATGTGTGATCGCTGGCACTGATAGGGAGGACGGAGTTCTCCATCACAAACCTCGGACTTCCGGGGTCTGTGTCGGCAGCTCCGTAGAAATGAATGGAGCGCCGGTCGTGCTTGTGCGCATGCGTGACCAGCGCTCCTTTCATTTTTATTGAGCTGCGCAGACGCCGGAAGTCACAGGTTAGTCATGGAGAACTTCGGGGGACTTTCGGTCCCCCGTTCTCCCTATCAATGCCAGCGATCACACATGTATCCCCTGTCCTGTGGAGATCCTGTGGAGAGGGGATACATGTCTTTTTGTTTAATGGCAGAGCGGGGAGATACCTCCCTGCTCTGCCGTAGTGTTCAGTGGCGTCGCGCTGTAGCAGCCATACAGCCCCCTCTGTAGAGGACGCCATACAGCCCCCACTGTAGAGGACGCCATACAGCCCCCACTGTAGAGGACGCCATACAGCCCCCACTGTAGAGGACGCCATACAGCCCCCACTGTAGAGGACGCCATACAGCCCCCACTGTAGAGGACGCCATACAGCCCCCTCTGTAGATGACGCCATACAGCCCCCTCTGTAGATGACGCCATACAGCCCCCTCTGTAGATGACGCCATACAGCCCCCTCTGTAGATGACGCCATACAGCTCCCTCAGTAGGTGACGCCATACAGCCCCCTCTGTAGATGACGCCATACAGCCCCCTCTGTAGATGACGCCATACAGCCCCCTCTGTAGATGACGCCATACAGCCCCCTCTGTAGAGAACGCCATACAGCCCCCTCTGTAGAGAACGCCATACAGCCCCCTCTGTAGATATCTACAAAGGGGGCTGTATGGCGTTATCTACAGGGGGGGGGCTGTAAAAAAGGCACCATCTACAAGGGGGGGGGGTTGTGTGACACCCAGGGGAGGGGGGGCCCCAGTCAAAAGTTTGCTATGGGGCCCAGTCTTTCCTAGTTACGCCCCTGGATGCAGAAGCTAATCTCCCCCACACATACATGCTCCGGTTACTTCCATAGGAAGCCATTTATTCTACCAGTATGTTTTTGGGGTGTGGGAAGAAACCAGAGAACCCCACGAGACCACGGGAAGAACATGCAAACTCCACGCAGACGGCGTCCTTGGTCAGACGACTTCAAGCTCTGCATCCCCTATAGCTGGTTCCCATGTGACATCCACTGCCCCCTCCTCTTCCTGCGGGTGCAGTCCTGAGGAAGAAGCACAAAGTCTTACACAATATCTCCTGACTTTTTTTCAGAAAAGGGAAGGTTTATCAGCAGATTGTAGTAAATGTGGCTATTTTTGGGGGAGCCCACGCATTTCTGAGGAGATTGCAAAACAGTAAAGAGAACCACAGAAGTCAGCAAAAGGGAGCGGTGTGAGGGGAGGATGACGACGGGGCGCGGGCACATCATCCTGGACCACGTCTCTACTGGATGGAAGATTCCAGCACATCACAAGCTCTGCTCACGGCCAACTCAGAAACACAGCAACTGATGCTGGTCTCACCAATACCCTGCTGGGCCGGAGGAACGAAACGCTGTGTCTGGTGATCAACCAACAAGGCAACTTATTCATCATGGCAGAGGCGGGTGCTGATCACAGTGGAAGGAGCAGGGTCCCCAGCAGCACAGAATATTTCAGGAGAGGAGTTTGCAACTTAGCCTTTGACCTCCCACAAGATCAACATAGTGCAAGGAGTAGATTCCCCAGCAGCACAGAGTATTTCATGAGGAGTGCACTGATCTTGCGGGAGTCACAGACAGAGTTACATAGAAGGAGGAAGGAACAGGATCCCCAGCAGCACAGAGTTTTTCAGGAAAAATGTTAACCAATACAAATAGCTGAAAACAGTCACTATCACAGAGATCAAAGTTGCAAGTCCCCAGCGCCATTGTGCCCCTCCTGTGCTGATCACGCTGCATTAGTTGGCAGTTTTCATTGACTAACACATTAATAATCTAAAAACATAAATCCTTTTATCTGTTTGACTGAAGCCAAGCGATGGACCTGCCAAAACATCCCCCACAGGCTGAAGACTCCAGGGAAAGCGACGCTGATATCATAACATGGATGTTGGCGGATGCGTCCTCGTAACACAGAGACCCTAATAATACACATGTCGTCTATGTACTGCACCTCATGGCCCCAGGAACTCGCAATCTAATATTCCCATCTCAAAGTGTTTTACTCCCATCATCCCTGACCAATAGTAAAGCATGGAATGGGGCTCACTCTGGTCCCCATTCTGTCCCGTGTCTTTTCCCTCCTTCCTTGCTCGTCCAGTGACATACATTTTCCCACTCTTGCCTTCCGTCATCTGTTATCACCGGCTGCACCTTACCTCGGAGTGCCTCTATAATCGTGTCACAGTGTTTATGTAATACTGGCAAATAGTTCCTATAGAATAGTGCCATGCAGTGAACATATAACCGAGCCGCACAGACGTCACATTTCTTGGCCTATGTTTAACATATACGCAGAAGCCTTAACAGTGGATACGTCGCCCCTAGACTATAATAGTAACCGTTTAATGGATACCTCATAAAAACCTATGAGATATATGTTAAACATCTACCTGTGATGGGTGCCAATCAGCGGCATCCGCCACCCATAGACTCACGGGCCGAAAACAGCCCGAACATACCCTTAGGCTATGTTCCCACACACCGGATACGATGCAGATTTTCTGCATAGAAAATCTCCAGCAGAATCTCTAGAAAAACGCCGGTAAATCTGCCACAGAAATCCACACCAAATAGTGCGTTTTTCCTGCTCATATTGCTGCGGTTTTACCTGCGGATTTAGTGTTAAACATTCGTTCTAGCAGAGTATATATGTGCACCTGCGGATTTCCAGCGTTTTATTCTGTGTTCTGCGGAATTTCTGCTCTCCATTTAAGTCTATGGGCCAAACCCGCAGCATAAATGGACTGCTGTGAATTTTTTTTCCCCGCAGCGAGGGCTGGAGATTTTCTATTTCTCATTCACTTTGCTGCTACTTTCCTCACAGAATTATGCTGCGGAAATTCTGCAGTGTTTACACTACGTGGGAACCCAGCCTTAGACGCCATCATGCTATTGGAGCCCTATGGGAGCGTTCCCAACAGTGCCATGTAGTGCACAAATAACACTATACAGCGCATCCTACCACAATTGCTGCTGCCACGTGGGATTAGAGAAGGCGGACCACCATTGAGCCGCCCTATTTTATATATTACAAGTGCACCATAACATTCAATTCATTATTTCATGTCTGTAAATTACACAAAATACAGAAGTCGTGACCCTCCCCGGATGGGTTAGTTGGGTCAGATGGACATGCTCGATCACTTCCCAGGGTCGGTCACGCCTAATCTTCGGGTGTCTTAAATTAGCGCATGCCGGATTATAGAAATGTCACATCTTCCCTGAATTTTTACCTTTCTGCCATATTTTAGTTTCAAAGTAATTTATTGAATTACAACACAAATCGGATATGCATACTTCTGAAAACTCAGCGAGTCACATGGGCTGGTATAGAAACACTCCCAGTGTAGACCAAAACGACAAATCCCTGATAACCGGTAAGGCAATTTCTGCCATATTTTACTTTTGGTTATGTTCAAACAGGGCGGATACGATACGTAAAAGTACACAGCGTAACCATCCTGGCGGCCGCAGGGAATTCTGTCCGAAAAAAAGGGCACCAAATTGTAGTGCAATTTTTGGCTGGAATGTATGCTGCAGAAAACAGCAGGTAAAAAAAAAAAAAAAATTAAAAAAAAAAGTCTCCTTACCAGTAGCCATGGCGGCGCATCCCTCGGACATCCTGCAGCCCGGCCTCCCGGGATGTCTTTTCATCCCATGTGACTGCTGCAGGCTGTGATTGGCTACGGCAGTCACGTGGAAGGGAACGTCATCCCAGGAGGCCGGGCAGGACGCGGAAGCAGAGATCTGGGTAACTAGAACTTTTTTTTTTTTTTTTGGAGAGTTGCGATTTTTGCATCAGAATCGCAGCTTTTCCACCGCTAAAATTGCAGCATCTCAATAGGGAAAACAACCCGCCACAGAAAAACAGCGAATCAGCAAATACACTTGACTATCATGCGGATTCAAAAAACGCACCACTGGTCAACTTCTAAATGTTTTTTTCGGCGGGTTTTTTGATGCGTGTGGATGAGATTTATTCAGATAAAATCTACTCTGCGGCTACTGCGTTATGCTGCCCACTTTCTGAAATACGTTGTGGTAAATCTGCAGTCTTTACGCTACGTGTGAACATGCTCAACCTTATTTTTCTTTTAAAGAAGTAGAATGAAAAATTGCACGTGCTTGGCAAACAGCGGCACCTTTTTTTCTTTAAATCCCAAAATTTGTCCTTCATTTATTTCCAATAAATCCAATCAGTAAATTAGTTATGTCAGCTATTTCTACATGGCAAGGAAGAGCGGAGATACCAGCAAGCAATAAACTAGAGCACATGGGAATTTCCCCGAGCCAGACAATGGGGGATGAGAGTGGTTATCCTTGGCACGCAAGCCGGGCACAAGACATTCTCCGACAGCTGGCACAGACCATCTGCTTTGCACATCTTCTTTCAATCAGGACTTGAGGGCCAGAATGTATGAGAACTGTAGTCATAGGACTATTAGTGGAAGTACATGAAAAGGTCTTTAGTCCAGCATCGGACGTCAAATAATAAAAAAAATCTATTCAGCCCATTTTATTCATATGTGCTGGGTGCCAACAAACATGGCTGCCTTCACAGTTCCTGCAGTGAACGTAGCAAAGCTTTTCCAGCAGCACCATCAATATTGGGGTAGGGAATATTCAGGATTCCAGGAAAGCAGAGTGACAACTTTTGTGGAAGTCACCAAGACTGATCAGCCAGTAGAGAGATTTGTGCTGATGCTGGCCCTAAACCGACAATTTATAGCAAACCCTCAGCTGTGAGAATTATTCTGTCAGGACAAGTTTTCAGCTACTGAACGTAAACAAGAATGTTACCATTCAATGTCAGCAAGCAGATATCTTGCAAATGATGAAGAAGTGAAACACAAAGTCGATTAGAAAGTCACAGAATGAGTCCTTTACGATTCTTCAGCGCTTTTCTATGGACCATAAAGCACGTGGTATCTCATGTAGGAGATTTCTTAATCCTTCCTCACAACTCTGGGGGTCATCTCAGATTTCCATACTAGATGAGGTTCCCCCATAACATCTGGCCGCAGGTTCCCCACTAGCCATGTCCTGCAGATTATTCAGTTTCTCTCTCATTTTAGTCCTGGAAACAAGAGAAATGATCTGGATTCGTTCCCTTTCTTGGAGTTTTGGAACATCCTTTGTACTCATCACATGGAGCTTTCCAAGATAACACTTTCTCCTGTCCAAACTGCTGGGAGTGTAACCTCAAAAGTCTCTGATGAGGATCCAGCCCGGAGCTTCACTCTGTGCAATCAGTTTATTATCTAGAGACGAGCTGTTTGTGAGAAGAAAGTCGTGTTCTGCAGGACCTGGACACAGATACAGAGACGACGTAGAGCGCACTTCTGTGGCCACCAGAAAGACATTCAGACTTGGCGCCCACACCCATCTACTGGGCATAAGGGTGAATGTCTGCCCACCAATACCTGGGACTACACAACCAGTTTACTACTGACTGCGCTATTGATTCCGTAGAAAAACACGGAAACCTGCCGGAATGGTGACAAACAAAACCATTAGAAATGTTTCCGTCACCATTGATATCAATGGTGATGCAAACGGAAGGTAAGGTTTTCGTTTGACTTTCCGTTGAGGGGTTCACCCGACGGAAACCTCCAACAGAACCCCTGAACGGAAAGCCAACGCTGATGTGAACAGGCCCTTACACGCGTAAAACCGCTGTGTGTTTTGCACACGATAAATGTACACGCTCATGTGAATGTAGTCCAGGGCAGAGAAGGGGCAGGACTCAAACTACAGCTTCCGCCATCTCGAACAGGCTTTTTAATACGTTTTTGAAAAAATAGATTTATGGTGAAAAACTTAGTTAAATAAGCTCTCTCCCTTAAAATATATAACCCAAATTTTGCTGATCAAGTGGCAACATTTTCCGTAGAGTTGTACAGCGACACAGGATCGGCGGAGCGTCATCACTAGATTGCCGGGGGAGGAGTGGGGGGGGGGGGTATACAGATATGTTTTGCGCCACTTTTTTTTTTTTTTTTAACTCACAAGTCGGACCACCCCTTTAAGCTGAAGACCTAAAACACCTGAGTCGGACTAGGGACCCACTGCTGGACAACTCCTATATAGAAAGATTCTGCAGTTGTTGCATTATATCCATAGCAACCAGACAGGACTCAGTGGTTCGGCTTAAAGCTGGATGGTCCCTATCTGACAACCGAGCAGATCATAAGCCGCAGAGAGACCAGGCCAGTCGCCAGCTCAAGCTGCTGAATTCAAATATTTCTAAAATTGATAAATCTACGTGGAGAGCCCCTTTAAAGGCAGTCGGGCTGTCTATTCGGACGTGGGTTTATTTCATAGTAATCAGACTCTTAATAAATGACATCCATGGTTGCAAGAACGCCCAGCGACAAGATACAATGGCTGCAGAATTCTTTTGATCGGACCAGGCATGACTTTAATGGCATTCCAGCAACGTTTGACTCGGCTCGAACATTTGGAAAAAGCCAGTGTGGTAGAAAGTTCCCATCTCTGCAGGAACTTGAAAGGATCTCTCCTGAGTTAAATTATAAGGTGCCTGACGGCCTCCTTTGCTGTGTGACAGCTTGGATCGGAATGCAAACAGAGCGGGAGATAAGACTGGATTTTTATACTTTAACCCCTGCACAGACAACATATGGACCGGAGTGGGCAATGCGGCCCGTTCCTCTACCCTCAGTCCTGCTGCAATCAGTCCACTCTTGTTAGTCGCTGATGGTACTTGCAGACCGATCAGTATCTTTAGCATTTCCATACTGGTCAGTGAAGACTTCTGGCACGACACCGTGCCGCCATAACATAATGATCTGAATAGTGACGATCTGCGGCCGTTTCTTTGGCACAATGGACTGCGCCTCTTTATCTGGCAGGACACAGGACCATCAGGCGAGCAACGCGGTTATGTAAAAGACACCTAAAATCACGTCGCGGGAAGCAGCGCTATCATTATTGTGGTCATGGCTTTCTCACATCATATGGAACTATTATAGAAGCCGCATCTGGATCTCATTCCTGCTTAAAACACGTTCAAGTAAAACGTTTCCAGAAAAATACAAGCAAATTCTGGTTATGATAAAGAAACTGAATGTGAAGAATGACACCCTCCCCTCTCAGTTTGAGGTGGTCGACTACTTACTGAAAAAGGAACGAAATGATAGAAAATAAAGAAAAGCCACTCAAAAGTACCAATTATGTGGCAAAAATAATAATTTACATAAAAGGTGGAGTCATTGTGTACATACATTACTGATCCTGTATTATACTCCAGAGCTGCACTCACCATTCTGCTGGTGGAGTCACTGTGTACATACATTACATATCCTGTACTGATCCTGAGTTACATCCAGTATTATACTCCAGAGCTGCACTCACTATTCTGCTGGTGGAGTCACTGTGTACATACATTACATTACTTATCCTGTACTGATCCTGAGTTATATCCTGTATTATACTCCAGAGCTGCACTCACTATTCTGCTGGTGGGGTCACTGTGTACATACATTACTTATCCTGTGCTGATCCTGAGTTACATCCTGTATTATACTCCAGAGCTGCACTCACTATTCTGCTGGTGGAGTCACTGTGTACATACATTACATTACTTATCCTGTACTGATCCTGAGTTATATCCTGTATTATACTCCAGAGCTGCACTCACTATTCTGCTGGTGGAGTCACTGTGTACATACATTACATTACTTATCCTGTACTGATCCTGAGTTATATCCTGTATTATACTCCAGAGCTGCACTCACTATTCTGCTGGTGGAGTCACTGTGTACATACATTACATTACTTATCCTGTACTGATCCTGAGTTATATCCTGTATTATACTCCAGAGCTGCACTCACTATTCTGCTGGTGGAGTCACTGTGTACATACATTACATTACTTATCCTGTACTGATCCTGAGTTATATCCTGTATTATACTCCAGAGCTGCACTCACTATTCTGCTGGTGGAGTCACTGTGTACATACATTACATTACTTATCCTGTACTGATCCTGAGTTACATCCAGTATTATACTCCAGAGCTGCACTCACTATTCTGCTGGTGGAGTCTCTGTGTACATACATTACTTATCCTGTACTGATCCTGAGTTACATCCTGTATTATACTCCAGAGCTGCACTCACTATTCTGCTGGTGGAGTCTCTGTGTACATACATTACTTATCCTGTACTGATCCTGAGTTACATCCTGTATTATACTCCAGAGCTGCACTCACTATTCTGCTGGCGGAGTCACTGCATATGTACATTACAGATAACAGATGACATATTCTGCAAAACTGGAACTTGATACATTTCTAGTCCTAAATGTAGCACACAAGTCGAGGGATTTGCAGATGGAAAAGGGGTTGAATTACTTGCGGAGACCATGCACTGACCTCTGCACCACACAAGCTTGCATCTGTTTACCTAAGACAAACACTATTTTCAAGGTACATTACACACAAGTGTTTGTTAAGCACAAAGTCAGGTTCGTGCTGGACAGGATACGAGGCAAAGGTCGGCAGTTTACTGTCCGAGTATCTACAAAACAATTACTAAGCAGCTCCCCCAGTGGAAATCGCATACTCGGACCAGGAAAGTGTTTTTGGGCTATTATTTCAGTGAATGATTTGTGTTGCGCTCCCTGGTTACCCGTACTTCAGTATGAACCATTTTCTTCGGGTTTCTATTGGACGAGATGCTGGAAACTAATGCAAAGCTTCTCAAAACCGAATCCACAGATAAGAAGCGATGAAGCGCCTCATTAGTATAAGGGTATGTTCACACGCTGTGTTTTCAGGCGTATTTCAGGACGTAAGCGCCTCGAAATACGCCTGAAAAAACGGTAGCTAAACACCTTCCAGCATCTGCCTATTGAATTCAATGGGAAAAATGGAGTTTCGTTCAGACGGGGCATTTTTTTTATTGCACCTTTTTTTAAAAACGGCCGCCGGGTGCGGACTCTTCCGTCGTCACGGCATCCCTGTCCATATATGGACAGTGACGTCAGGAGGAGAGAATGAGTCCCAGGCAGAGTGCTAGTAGTGCTCTGCCCGGGACTATGGCTCTCTGGTTACCCCTGACAACACTGTCCATATATGGAGAGTGACGTCAGGGGTTTCTCCTGAAGCGGAATCCCCAGCCAGAGCGTCGACAATGCTCTGGCTGGGGATTCCACTCCTAGAGCGAACCCCAAGGGTGCTACCTACAGGGAGGGTGGCTGTGCGGCACTACCTCGGGGGAAGGGTGGGGCTGCGCTGCACTACCTGGGACAGGGGGGGGCTGCGTGGCACTACCTGGGACAGGGGGGGGGGCTGCGTGGCACTACCTGGGACAGGGGGGGGCTGCGTGGCACTACCTGGGACAGGGGGGGCTGCGTGGCACTACCTGGGACAGGGGGGGCTGCGTGGCACTACCTGGGACAGGGGGGCTGCGTGGCACTACCTGGGACAGGGGGGCTGCGTG
The DNA here is from genome assembly GCF_050947455.1 of Rhinoderma darwinii. Lineage (NCBI taxonomy): Eukaryota > Metazoa > Chordata > Amphibia > Anura > Rhinodermatidae > Rhinoderma > Rhinoderma darwinii. Next base: position 1,725,923 of record NC_134699.1, on the reverse strand, counting down.
GCACGGTCTACAGAGGGCATTAAATTGATGGGGGCACAAACTGGGGGCCTAACTTTTATATTGGGGCATAAACAGGGCCGAACGTCTATATGGGGGCACAAAGTGGCGTTTTTTGCCATCTTACTCCCGCAGTGAGTTCCCCGCAAAGGGACCTATTAAGTCTGTGTCACCCAAGCGCCCACATAAACCTGGAGACGGCCCTGCCAGTATGACTCATGGATTGTAGTTAGGACGGCCGAATTGCTTACTGGTGACCGTTAAAACACAAACTACACATTCATGTCACTTTTCTACGTCCTAGCCCAATTTGTTCATCTTATCTTCCTGGTTCATGAATATAACATAGAACAACTGACACTTACACAGGCAGGGCGATGGGAGAGAAGGAGCAGAAGAGGGTTTCGTCTCACTGCATGTTCATCATACTGGGACAGTGGAGAGCTGGGTGAGAATAGTTATGGATGATGTTAGTAGTAGTCACCCAGCAGCTGTTACCGATGCAGCAGAACAAGAAAACGCGGCTGAAGGGATAGTCTTATTTCACACTAGAGCCTTGGTTCTCAACTTGTGCTATGGATTTCCCAGGGGGGTACACACCACATCTCTAGGGGGTACTCACAGTCCTCAGACTGTGCATGAATATGGAGTACTGTGTCGTCATAGCCTTGGGGGTACTTTGAAGTAATTTATGTGAGATGGGGGGGGGGGGTACTTTGCTTAGAAACGCTGCACTGGAGTATCATCCCGAGCCACCATTCATGGTTGGTGCCAAGTTCACAAAATTCCATGACTAGGCTCAATTTTCCGACTAGGGCTGCTTGCTCAATGTGTAGTCACTGGGGACTTGGCAGACTCTGCAACCTAATTTGGTGGATAGGAACGCCCAGAGTACTCCCCATGATTAGGTTTTGCCGTTCTGCAATAATCCTGTCTGAAGCATCATGGCCCAGACCAGACAGAAAGTCACAGCGGGTTCAGTACTGACGAAGGTCGGGAGTTAGAGAAACCCCCCGGGTGGTAATTTCTGTATGAAACTGCATCCTATTAATGGGTCAAGTGTGCAGGTCATCTCTATGTCAGTCCCCTTATTACTACACATGTCTGGATCGCCTCAGTGGTCACTTGTCAGGTCTTCTTGACATTCAGTAAAAAGTTTGCCCAATTCTGAAAAAACAGAATTACATATTCCTCTCCGGAACACGACGACATCACACCAGGGAAGAGAAGGGGGATAGAAGGGGGATAGCAGGGGTTATAGGGCTTCTCCACCCAAACCTATTTTAATAGACGTGTCAGCGTAGAGACTACATTGGGATAATGTTCTTGTTCATGTGGTGGTACCGATAGTGCAGGAAGCAAATGCCTCTTTAATAAGGGCCCAGACCCCATAACAACCGTTGTAGATTTCCACCAGGGTAAGGGAAAACAAAACAAGACCCTCAACCCGCATTAACCTGTGCCTGGCAGTGGCAGTAATAAAAGATAATTGTCTATCATTGGCTCACACACTCAATCATTACTGAAGAAACACCAATCATAATCAACTGGAAACACAAAGAAAAGAAACTGATTGTGCGTTCCAAGGTAAATGTTAAGGTTTATTTCCAGAAGGGAGTCTCCAGGTAAAATAACGATGCTATACTGATTTCTGCTGAAACCCAAGTAGGAGGAGAAGCTAGCTACTTCCTTAATCAATGCTGTCACCAGTGAGCTACACTTTGCCTAGAAGGCTACAAGATGACAGGTTTGCAGGATAAATCCATTAAGTAATAAGGAAGCAACAATTCAGTGCCAGGTAGGGTTCACCCAACTCATGGTGCCAATATACTTCCTCTTAATTTGTGCAGGAGGCCTCAGTCAGTACTTTTTAATCCCTGTGGGCACCAATGCTCTAATATGGACCAAAATCCAGCACACGTAGAAGTCTTCGGGGCCATACTGTACCGCCATATGTGCCACGTTCCATCAGATGCCGTGTAAGGCACCATGCACATGACCTTGCCCGTAATTACGAGCGGTGCCGGCCGTGGACAGCCGTCCGTATTTATGGCCCGTGCTCCCATTATAAAGTATGGGAGCACGGTACATCAAATAAAAAAAAATTAAAAAAAAAAGGACATGTCCTACTTTTTTTTTCGGAACGTTTCTACGGCACGGACTCCTTCCCGTAAGTATATAGGAAGGGGTCAGTCGGCTATAGCAAAGAATGGGCCCATAATTAGGCAATTTTACGGTCGGGTGCATAGGGCTTACAGGGGGATTCAAGGCACGGCTTCTAGAGGTGAATAGCTCCATAATACGACATTGCAGGAAGGCGCCATACAGCAGCACAGAACATGGACTCAAACTGCCATAATAGTGGTAAAAAAAAATAAAAAAAAAATAGGTGCCAGCGCAAAGGCAACAGAGGAGAGGCAGTAGTCACACCAGGACAGTCCTCATCTCAGGCTGCAGAAACTGAAGGCAGGAGAAGTCTGGGGAACAATCAGCTGAGGTTAAACACGTTCTCTGCTTTGGACAATTGATACTTGTAACAAGGGTTTCTTGACAAATTGTTAACAAATTGCCCCCCTCCTAGGACCCCCAGCAATCATCTGTGATCTGTGGGAAACCTGGCACTAAGTGTTCAATTTCCCTGCAGCACCACCTCAGGAGACATGACGTATTACACAGTGTTCATTCATATCAATGTGTTGTCTGTGCAATGCAGGAAAGGACAGGTCCTCCAGAGACGCTCTATGTAACCGCTCTCTACTCTGACCAAGAGATGAGGATCCTGAACAGAGGATCTATAAACCCAGAATTCCCTATGGTGTATTAACCCCTTCCCGCTCCTTGACGTACTATTACGTCATGGCAGCTGTATCGTTCGCGCTCCATGCCGTAATAGTACGTCTCGGGAGTAACGGCCGTTTCGGCCGTCCTCCCGACACATACAGGAGCTGTGACGCTGCTGTCTTGTTCAGCAGCTGTCACAGCTCCTACAGCGGGGACCGATCGCTGTGTCCCCGCTGATTAACCCCTTAAAAGCCGCGTTCTATAGAGATCGCGGCTTTTTAGGGGTTAAGCTGCCATCGCCGGCCTGCTACGCGATAGCGGCCGGCGATGGTGACTATGGCAACCGGACACCAAACAATGGCGTCCGGCGATGCCATAGACGGAAGCCTAGTGGGTCCTGACAACGTCAGGACCCACTATGCTTGCTGTCAGTGAGTAGCTGACAGTTCTAATACACTGCACTACGCATGTAGTGCAGTGTATTAGAATAGCGATCAGGGCCTCCTGCCCTCATGTCCCCTAGTGGGACAAAGTAATAAAGTAAAAAAAAAGTTAAAAAAAGTTGTGTAAAAATAAGAAAATAAAAGTTTTAAAAGTATTAAAAGTAAAAATCCCCCTTTTTCCCTTATCAGTCATTTATTATTAATAAAAATATATAAACAAACAAATAAACTATACATAATTGGTATCGCCGCGTCCGTAACGGCCTGAACTACAAAATTATTTCATTATTTATCCCGCACGGTGAACGCCGTAAAAAAAATAAATAATAAACCGAACCACAATCACAATTCTTTGGTCACTTCACCTTCCAAAAAATGGAATAAAAAGAGATCAAAAAGTCGCATGTACCGAAAAATGGTCCTGATCGAAACTGCAGTTCGTTACGCAAAAAATAAGTCCTCGCACGGCTTTATTGATTGAAAAATAAAAACGTTCTGGCTCTTAGAATAAGGTAACACAAAAAGTGAATGATTTTTTACAAAACGTATTTTATTGTGCAAACGCCATAAGACATAAAATAAAACTATAAACATCTGGTATCGCCGTAATCGTATCGCCACGCAGAATAAAGTGAATATGTCATTTATAGCGCACGGTGAACGCTGTAAAAAAAAACGAAAAAAAAAACAATCGTACAATTGCTGTTTTTTAGTCACCACGCCACCTAAAAATGGAATAAAAACTGATCAAAAAGCTGCATGCACCCCAAGAAAACTACAGTGGATTCCTCAAGGGGTCTAGTTTCCAAATTGGGTCACTTTTGGGGGGTTTCCAATGTTTTGGCACCACAAGACCTCTTCAAACCGGACATGATGCCTAATAAAAAAGATGCTTCAAAATCCACTAGGTGCTCCTTTGCTTCGGAGGCCGGCGCTTCAGTCCATTACCGCACGAGGGCCACATGTGGGATATTTCTCTAAACTGCAGAATCTGGGCAATACGTATTAAGTTGCGTTTCTCTGATAAATCCTTTTGTGTTATAAAAAAAATGGTATAAAGAGGATTTTCTGACAAAAAAAAAATTTAAAATTTCACCTCTACTTTGCTCTAAATTTCTGTGAAACACCTAAAGGGTTCATAAACTTTCTAAATGCTGTTGTGGATACTTTGAGGGGTCTAGTTTCTAAAATGGGGTGTTTGATAGGGGTTTCTAATATATGGGCCCCTCAAAGCAACTTCAGAACTGAACTGGAACCTAAAAAAATAAATAAATGAGGCAATACTTCGCTTCTTACATTATACTGATAATGAGCCGTGCCCACTCCGAGATGACCCCAGTTTTGACCGTTTGTATAAACGGAGACCCCTATTAGACCGTTCCAGTGCCCGGTTTTCCCAAGCATACACCCCCGAGAAGTGTATTTCTATTGAGGAGTCCCTGGTACATTTTAAAGGGAGGGTTCAATTCCGCCAGTACCTGCCGTGTAAGAGGGCAAGGTATGGCGTGAAGATGTATAAGCTGCGAGAGTGCATCAGGGTATACCTACAGGTTTAGGATATATGAAAGAAAGGCCACCCCCAAACCAGACTGCATCCTGGACTACAATAGGTACATGGGAGGGATGGACTTGTAAGATCAAGCCCTGAAGCCCTACAGCGCCATGCGGTGTGGTATAAGAAGCTGGCCGGGCACATCATACAGATGGCATTGTACAATGCGTACATGCTACGTCGATGTGCAGGCCAGACGGGAACTTTCCTGGAATTTCAAGAGGTGATTATCAAGAACCTAATCTTTAGGGACCAAGAAGGGGGGGCACCCAGTACTTCTGGAAGCGAGCCCACACGCATCGTACCAGGGCAACACTTTCCAGGAGAAGTTCCCCAAACTGGCAAGAAGGGAAAAAGTCAAAAGAGGTGCAAAGTCTGCTATAAGAGGGGGTAAGGGAGGACACAATATATCAATGTGACACGTGTCCCGAATAACCAGAGCTCTGTATGAAAGGGTTTTAAAATTTATCATACATCCCTTGGTTTATAATTTACCCCAATTTTACTTACCCTGATGCACTCCACACAGCTTATCCCCCCTCATCTTTCCCCTCTGGGCCCTGCTGTGTGTCCAGGCAGCTGATAACAGCCACATGTAGGGTATTGCCATATCCGGGAGAACCCACATTACAGTTTATGGGGTGTAGGTCTCCGGTCAAAATGCTCACTACACATGTAGATGAATGCCTTAAGGGTGTAGTTTTTAAAACGGGGTCACTTCTTGGGGGTTTCAACTGTTCTGGTACCTCAGGGGCTTCTGCATACATGACTTCGCACTAGAAAATCCCCAGTAGGCCAAATGGTGGTCCTTTCCTTCTGAGCCCTCCCATGGGCCCAAATGGCAGTTTATCACAACAAATGGGGTATTGCGGCCCTCAGAACAAATTGCGCAACAGAATGGGGTATTTTGTTTCTTGTGAAAATAAGAAATTTTCAGCCAAAACTACATATTATTTGAAAAAAATAATTTTGTTTTCATTCCCAGCCCAATTCAAATAAGTTCTGTGAAAAAACTATGGGGTCAAAATGGTCACAACACCCATAATTGAAGTCCTTGAGGGGTGTAGTTTCCAAAATGGGGTCATTTGTGGTTGGTTTCTATTGCTTTGATACCTCTGGGGCTCTGCAAATGCGACATGGCACCCGAAAACCAATCCAGCAAAATCTGGACTCCAAAGAACACACAGCGCTCCTTTCCTTCTGAGCCCTCCCATGGGCCCAAACGGCAGTTTATCACCACAAATGGGGTATTGCCGCACTCAGGACAAATTGGGCAACAGAATGGAGTATTTTATTTCTTGTGAAAATAAGAATTTTTGAGCTAAAATGACATATTATTGGAAAAAATATATATTTTTTTAATTCCCAGCCCAATTCAAATTAGTTCTGTGAAGAAACTATGGAGTCTAAATGGTCACATTACCCATAAATGAATTCCTTGAGGGGTGTAGTTTCCAAAATGGGGTCACTTCTGGTGGGTTTCCATTGCTTTGATACCTCTGGGGCTCTGCAAATGCGACATGGCACCCGAAAACCAAACCAGCAAAATCTGTACTCCAAAGAACACACAGCGCTCCTTCCCTTCTGAGGCCTCCCATGGGCCCAAACGGCAGTTTATTGCCACAAATGGGGTATTGATGCACTCAGGAGAAATTGGGCAACAAAATTGAGTATTTTGTTCCCTGTGAAAATAAGAAATTTTGGTAAAAAATTACATCTTATTGGAAAAAATGTCATTTTTTTAATGTGTCAGCCCAATTGAAATAGGTGCTGTGAAAAAACTGTGTGGTCAAAATGCTAACAACAACCATAAATGAATTCCTTGAGGGGTGTAGTTTCCAAAATGGGGTCACTTTTGGTGGGTTTCCATTGCTTTGATACCTCTGAGGCTCTGCAAATGCGACATGGCACCCGAAAACCAATCCAACAAAATCTGGACTCCAACAAACATATAGCACTCCTTTCCTTCTGAGCCCTCCCATGGGCCCAAACGGCAGTTTATCACCACAAATGGGGTATTGCCACACTAAGGACAAATTGGGCAACAAAATGGGGTATTTTGTTTCTTGTGAAAATAAGAAATTTTGATCACAAATGACATTTTATTGGAAAAAATGACATTTTTTTCATTTCAGAGCCCAATTCAAATACGTGCTGTGAAAAAACTGTGCGGTCAAAATGGTAACAACAACCCTAAATGAATTCCTTGAGGGGTGTAGTTTCCAAAATGGGGTCACTATTGGGGGATTCCTACTGTTTTGACACCTCAGCACCTCTTCAAACCTGGCATGCTGCCTAAAATATATTCTAATAAAAAAGAGGACTCAAAATCCTCCAGGTGCTTCTTTGCTTCTAGGGCTTGTGTTTTAGTCCACGAGCGCAGTAGGGCCACATGTGGGACATTTCTAAAAACTGCAGAATCTGGACAATACATATTTAGTAGTGTTTCTCTGGTAAAACCTTCTGTGTTACAGAAAAAAAAATGAATAAAATTGAAATTCAGCAAGAAAAATGAAATTTGCAAATTTCACCTCCACTTTGCTTTAATTCCTGTGAAATGCCTGAAGGGTTAAAAAACTTTCTAACTGCTGTTTTGAATACTTTGAGGGGTCTAGTTTTTAAAATGGGGTGTTTTATCAGGGTTTCTAATACATAGGCCCCACAAAGCCACTTCAGAACTCAAGAGGTACCTTAAAAAAAAGGCTTTTGAAATTTTCTTAAAAATATGAGAAATTGCTGTTTATGTTCTAAGCCTTGTAACGTCCAAGAAAAATAAAAAAATGTTCAAAAAACGATGCCAATCTAAAGTAGACATATGGGAAATGTGAACTAGTAACTATTTTGGGTGGTATAACCGTCTGTTTTACAAGCAGATGCATTTAAATTCTGAAAAATGCAATTTTTTCAAAATTTTCTCTACATTTTGCAATTTTTCACCAATAAACACTGAATATATCGACCAAATTTTACCACGAACATGAAGCCCAATGTGTCACGAGAAAACAATCTCAGAATCGCTTGGGTAGGTTTAAGCATTCCGACGTTATTACCACATAAAGTGAAATATGTCAGATTTGAAAAATGGGCTCTGAGCCTTAAGGCCCAAACTAGGCTGCGTCCTTAAGGGGTTAAAACAGGATCTGCTGTTGCCACTTCATGTTTGCATGAAAAGGTTACTATGTAACAGCCCAGGAAAATTCCACTGTGTAACCTGCTTCAGACATGATGACCATAGTCGAAAATCAAATACGCAAGGTTTTCAGTGGAGTTCACCTTTAAGACGCCACCTTACCGCAGCTTCTGCACTTATATAGGAATGTAATCCCGGCTTGCGTCACTATATGTTCTGTACTCGGTCTCAGACATTAACAATCATCTCATTGTCATCAGGAGCAGAACATTATTTACTCTCTGTATTCCACGTGTGGATGCCTGGGGGCCACAAACCTATTAGATAATCTGTGTGTGGCTTCCGAACAGGGAAGACAATAGGAGCCCAGACAGATGTTCTTAGAGGGAAACCGCTGCAATATGAAGGAATGTGAGCAGGGAAGCCCCAGGCGTGGAGAGCAAAGGATTTATTCATAAGCAGTTGTGCCCATGCCGTCCCGCTATCCAAAATCACATACTTCATGCAGCAAACGTGGAGTAAAAAGCCTAAAGACATGACAAGGGAACCAAACTGGCAAATAAAGACTTATACGAGAGACCAATTTGGTTATGAGCGCGGATCTTTAGTTATATCAGGTTTTATGATCCAATCACTTCCAGAGCTGCATTCACAATTCTGCTGGTTGCTGTTAAAAAACAAGCTGCTATAAATCTCCCCTCTGCAGACAGTCATGTGACCTGACATTGCCCACCATCCAGTGCTGCTTTGGATGTGACTGGAGTAGAAGAGATTAATACGAACTTAAACATTTAAAATTGACAGGAAACTATTGCTGAAAAATCCAAAAACTTAGTTTCTGAATTCTTAAAGTTTGTGATACATGTTTCCGGTACCGCCAAAGGCATCAGTGTGACTAAGCAAAACCCCAAGAATTGAGGGTGGGGTGGTAAGCAATTATGTAAATAAGGAAAGCGCTTGTTTAATTAATGATAGATCCAGTATGTATAAGGAAGCGGAAACAAAAGCACCAGGTAAGGGTTACCCAGCTCATGGTCCTACACCCATAGGAATTAACAAGTGCTGACTAATTGTGAAAAAATAAATACAATTTTCACACCAGACGTCAGATACATAAACCTCTAACCAGGTTATCATGAAATGATGCGTCGTGTGTCCCAACAAATCTAATAAATAAGGGATTAAATAGGTGTTTGCATTTGCGTCGGAGTGTCCACTCGGAGTCAAAGTGTCAAGTTTCGTCAGATTTAACAGGAAGACTGGCGCGGTTAGTCAAAACTATGGAACCCGAAACGGTACTTGACAGACCCCATTAAAAGTCATTTGGGTCCCTTGGCCACTAATTGTATTCGCTGTATGAAGGATCCGACACTGCATCAGGACTTCTGTTACAAAGGCAAGACGGAGAGGTGTACAGAGCCAGCGTCGTAACGGCCCAAACATCAAGCTGCATCTGTCCGGCCACGGAGCAGAAAGCCATTGACTCCCTGCTCCGTGGCTTACTCTTGTAGGCCAGTCTGTTTAAGGCCTACTAGTGGTTAGGAGGACATCGCAGAGCCGGCAACGCGATGATGCCACTGCGACGGGGGCGATGAAAAGGGATACAAGGGGGCCTTACCACTATATAGGGGCAAAATGGGGGCCTAACTACTATATAGGGGCACAAAAAGGAACTACTGTATAGGGGCACAAAGAGGGCCTAGATACAATATAGGGGTACACAGGAGGCATTACTTCTATATAGGAGACCAAAGGGGGCCCTAACTACTATATGGGGGCAAAAAGAACATGCTATTACTGTGTGGGCCTATAGGGGGCACTATTACTGTGTGGAGTAAAAGGGGGGCACTAATACGGTGTGGGGCACCAAGAGGGGGCATTATTTCGATCTGGCAAGTTATTGTAAAAGGTGGGGAATAGGTGGGGAGGTGCTGGAAAAACCAGTAGCCAAAGAGGTTTGCGTTGGAAATTCTGCAGAGGTGACTTGTGGCTGAAATAAGTCATCATGTCGATCTGGGCCGGATGCCGAAAAGGAAAAGTGAACGACTCCAATCTGAGAAGATGTCACCTATGAATCACTGAATTTTACTGTACTGTATTAACTTACGGTCCGCAGAGCACCTGTGTAAAACTGGTGTCTACCACTGTATGGTGGTAATATTTTGATTGTGTAGTAAAACAAAGACAGAGTGGTCGTATTATTTCTCTATAGCTGAAGGGGGGGGGGGGGGGGCTCCAGTAACGATTTCCTTTGTTGGGCACAAAATACAGCAGAACCGAACATTCCTATTCTATGGGTTTTCAAGCACGATCATTCCTGGTGATCTAAGGGGGGGGGGGGGGGCAGGGTACATGAATATAAAATCACATAGTGGCTTTTGCTTTAGACTCCCTTCCACTTCCCAGGTGACCTATTAGGGAATGAGAAGTTAATTGACTGACACATCTGTGGATTACAGAGATAAGTTTATCATTAAAGGACCATTTAAATAGAAAGAGCTTGTGAAAACGAACCACCTTATGCAGTGGTACAGAAATCTATAGTGTGACTGCCCTTACAGTAAAGAACCCTTTCCTAAGCTAATGGTGTAACGGTTTCCCCTAGATGTAGTGGATGCCCCCCAGGTCTGGGTATAATTAATCATCAGACCGTTTCCTATATGGACCGTTCATATATTTCCATAGTTATTAGGAATCTTTGTTCCTGGTAATGTAGCCCATATATAAAACCTAGAAGTTGTTTTCGGTTCTCCTTCCTAATAAAGTTGTGCAATCAAGTAATTTGTGCTCTCTGCGAGAATCTGGCACATGGTCATATAAAGCTCTGCATGATCCCTACCTAGAAGTTTGTGGGAACATCAGCGATTTACTCCTTGCAGCCAGTTGCCTCAATTTGCAGTACAATTACATGAGTTTTCCCATAAACAACATTTATCACCATGTTGGATCGCTGGGGGTGCAACCAGCGGACTGAGCCCAGCAATCATACATTGGTCCTCTATCCTGTGGATAGGCGATAAGTGATGTTTGTGGGAGAACCCCTTTAAATCCAATCTACTGTCCCCTTTTACCAGCCATTTCACTCTGTGGAGAGGCCGACTATAGAACAGGTAAATACAATCTATTGTTCTCTGTTATCAGACATGTCAGGCTGGGGGAGGATGACTGTAGGACAGGTGAATACAATCTATTGTTCTCTGTTATCAGACATGTCAGGCTGGGGGGGGGGGGAGTATGACTGTAGGACAGGTGAATACAATCTATTGTCCTCTGCTATCAGACATGTCAGGCTGGGGAGAGGATGACTGTAGGACAGGTGAATACAATCTATTGTTCTGTTATCAGACATGTCAGGCTGGGGGAGGATGACTGTAGGACAGGTGAATACAATCTATTGTTCTCGGTTATCAGACATGTCAGGCTGGGGGAGGATGACTGTAGGACAGGTGAATACAATCTATTGTCCTCTGCTATCAGACATGTCAGGCTGGGGAGAGGATGACTGTAGGACAGGTGAATACAATCTATTGTTCTCTGTTATCAGACATGTCAGGCTGGGGGAGGATGACTGTAGGACAGGTGAATACAATCTATTGTTCTCGGTTATCAGACATGTCAGGCTGGGGGAGGATGACTGTAGGACAGGTGACTACAATCTATTGTTCTCTCTTATCAGACATGTCAGGCTGGGGGAGGATGACTGTAGGACAGGTGAATACAATCTATTGTTCTCTGTTATCACACAGGTCAGGCTGGGGAGGATGACTGTAGGACAGGTGAATACAATCTATTGCTCTCTATTATCAGACATGTCAGGCTGGGAGAGGATGACTGTAGGACAGGTGAATACAATCTATTGTTCTCTGTTATCACACAGGTCAGGCTGGGGAGGATGACTGTAGGACAGGTGAATACAATCTATTGTTCTCTGTTATCAGACATGTCAGGCTGGGGGGGGGGGAGGATGACTGTAGGACAGGTGAATACAATCTATTGTTCTCTGTTATCAGACATGACAGGCTGGGTAGAGGCTGACTGAAGGACAGGTGAATACAATCTATTGTTCTCTGTTATCAGACATGTCAGGCTGGGGAGGATGACTGTAGGACAGGTGAATACAATCTATTGTCCTCTGCTATCAGACATGTCAGGCTGGGGAGGATGACTGTAGGACAGGTAAATACAATCTATTGTTCTCTGTTATCAGACATGACAGGCTGGGTAGAGGCTGACTGAAGGGTACTTCATCGGGATGTAAACCCCCTGCCGCTACTACTTCATGGCACATATCTCCAGTGCTAAGAACCGACTCACACTCCCATAATCCTTTTCACGTTTGTTTCGGTTCTGATTTGCTGTAAACAGGGAAATGCAAAGCACCAGGACACCTTCAGATTTCCTCATGACTCGGTTGTGAAAAAACAAGACAACCCTACAAGAGACTATTCCTTGTAAGGAGATTGAAGAGTTGGACAAGTTAAATCACAGCTACATGGGAGTCTCATCAGATTAATATTAGGAGCTTCCAAATTCCATATTCAGCCCTTACTACAACGCCAATCAAGTCCTGCACTATAAAGTGTACAATGGGTATAGAATGGAGCCATCAACAAATGGTTTACAACATTCTGTTTCCTCCTACACAGGTAATAGATATTTTGTGACAAATCTAATATCTGACCGTGTATTGCCCATAGTGGTTGGTACGTTTTTCACAAATCCTGAAAGGCCTACAAATCTGCCTTATTATAGAGCGTTACATTCCCTCTGCTCTGTCATTTATTTTGCTCTACCTGTGTCAGTTCATACTGCAGCGCTGGCATTTTATTCATTAACCAGGAAGTTCAGGATAAACATAGCAAAAGGCCCATCCCAGATAGTGGAGAGCTGCAGTTAGAGGCTAAACTTGAGGCTCCTGGGCCCCAATGCAAAATGTGTAACAGGACCCCCAAATTATCATGCATCATTTATAGTACTGGTCTCCTCATACGGGGTAGAGACCATTTGGGCCCCTCTTGCTCCAGGGCTTGGAATTGTGAGAGGACACAAAAAACATGAATTCAGATGCCAATAGAATGAAATCTGATCATCAACATCATCGTCATCATTATTATGTAACGCAGGAAGAAATCTATTTAAAAACTAAGGCATTTTGCTATAAATATTAGGGTATGTTCACACGTAGTGACCAAAAACGTCTGAAAATCCAGAGCTGTTTTCAAGGGAAAACAGACCCTGCTTTTCAGACGTTTTTCGACCAACTCGCATTTTTCGCGGCGTTTTTCGCGCCGTTTTCTACGTCCGTTTTTGGAGCTGTTTTCATTGGAGTCTATGAGAAAACAGCTCCAAAAACGTCCAAAGAAGTGTCCTGCATATAATGTATATAAGTGTCCTGCATATAATGTATATAAGTGTCCCGCATATAATGTATATAAGTGTCCCGCATATAATGTATATAAGTGTCCTGCATATAATGTATATAAGTGTCCCGCATATAATGTATATAAGTGTCCCGCATATAATGTATATAAGTGTCCCGCATATAATGTATAGAAGTGTCCCGCATATAATGTATATAAGTGTCCTGCATATAATGTATATAAGTGTCCTGCATATAATGTATATAAGTGTCCTGCATATAATGTATATAAGTGTCCCGCATATAATGTATATAAGTGTCCCGCATATAATGTATATAAGTGTCCCGCATATAATGTATATAAGTGTCCTGCATATAATGTATATAAGTGTCCCGCATATAATGTATATAAGTGTCCTGCATATAATGTATATAAGTGTCCCGCATATAATGTATAGAAGTGTCCCGCATATAATGTATATAAGTGTCCTGCATATAATGTATATAAGTGTCCTGCATATAATGTATATAAGTGTCCTGCATATAATGTATATAAGTGTCCCGCATATAATGTATATAAGTGTCCCGCATATAATGTATAGAAGTGTCCCGCATATAATGTATATAAGTGTCCTGCATATAATGTATATAAGTGTCCCGCATATAATGTATATAAGTGTCCCGCATATAATGTATAGAAGTGTCCCGCATATAATGTATATAAGTGTCCTGCATATAATGTATAGAAGTGTCCTGCATATAATGTATAGAAGTGTCCTGCATATACTGTATATAAGTGTCCTGCATATAATGTATATAAGTGTCCTGCATATAATGTATAGAAGTGTCCCGCATATAATGTATATAAGTGTCCCGCATATAATGTATAGAAGTGTCCTGCATATACTGTATATAAGTGTCCTGCATATAATGTATATAAGTGTCCTGCATATAATGTATAGAAGTGTCCTGCATATACTGTATATAAGTGTCCCGCATATAATGTATAGAAGTGTCCTGCATATAATGTATATAAGTGTCCTGCATATAATGTATAGAAGTGTCCTGCATATACTGTATATAAGTGTCCTGCATATAATGTATATAAGTGTCCTGCATATAATGTATATAAGTGTCCTGCATATAATGTATAGAAGTGTCCTGCATATACTGTATATAAGTGTCCCGCATATAATGTATAGAAGTGTCCTGCATATACTGTATATAAGTGTCCTGCATATAATGTATATAAGTGTCCCGCATATAATGTATATAAGTGTCCTGCATATAATGTATATAAGTGTCCCGCATATAATGTATAGAAGTGTCCCGCATATAATGTATAGAAGTGTCCTGCATATACTGTATATAAGTGTCCTGCATATAATGTATATAAGTGTCCTGCATATAATGTATATAAGTGTCCTGCATATAATGTATATAAGTGTCCCGCATATAATGTATATAAGTGTCCTGCATATAATGTATATAAGTGTCCCGCATATAGTGTATAGAAGTGTCCCGCATATAATGTATATAAGTGTCCCGCATATAGTGTATAGAAGTGTCCCGCATATAATGTATATAAGTGTCCCGCATATAATGTATAGAAGTGTCCTGCATATAATGTATATAAGTGTCCTGCATATAATGTATAGAAGTGTCCTGCATATACTGTATATAAGTGTCCCGCATATAATGTATATAAGTGTCCTGCATATAATGTATAGAAGTGTCCTGCATATACTGTATATAAGTGTCCCGCATATAATGTATATAAGTGTCCTGCATATAATGTATATAAGTGTCCTGCATATAATGTATATAAGTGTCCCGCATATAATGTATATAAGTGTCCTGCATATAATGTATATAAGTGTCCTGCACTTCTTTTGACGAGGCTGTATTTTTACGCGTCGTCGTTTGACAGCTGTCAAACGACGACGCGTAAATAACAGGTCGTCTGCACAGTATGTCGGCAAACCCATTCAAATGAATGGGCAGATGTTTGCCGACGTATTGTAGCCCTATTTTCAGACGTAAAACGTGGCATAATACGCCTCGTTTACGTCTGAAAATAGGTCGTGTGAACCCAGCCTAACGCAGCGTGTTTCCGATGTTCAATATTTTGGGTAAAAGTGGCTTCTATTTTAGGCTGACAATGCGCCTCGGTGACATCTCTGGATGCATTGGTGGAATGTGTCATTGTCTGTAATGTTTGACCTAATATTACATCAGAGAGGAGGAATGACAGCGCGGTCACGAGACGCAGATCATCATAAGGTGACTTACCTCGGGCTCCTATAACCGCCGGCTGCCGGGGGGGGGGGGGGGTAAACTCAACCATCAGGACCGGATATCACACGTGACGTCATGACTGGGGAATGCTGAACATACATGTCTATACATAGCACAAGCAGCGTTTACTGTCAACACATCCCCTGATCTTCCACAGCAGTATATATTTATTATACATATAAGTATGTGTATATAGATATATACATACATATGCACAGTATGTACCTAAGCGTCCTACACCATATATAAATAAAACTTCCATAATACACAATGACCGGGGATTTTCAGTCTTCTAGAAATAACTATTGCTTATTTTAGGACTCGGTCAGGACATACATGTTTCCATTCACTGACAGCAAGCAGAAATCTTGAAAATGATAAAAAAAAAAAAAAAAAAAAAAAGTGTACAAATTAGAAAGTTGCAGAACTTATTATTATTGCTTGTGACTCGGCTTTTTTGAACTCTTCTAGGTGGTGATGACTCTCCGGCTCTTCTGTGTGTCCAGCAGTCATTCTAAATGGCAACTAACTCAAACTGTTGAGAAATCGTGTGAGATCAGCCACACATGGACATATGTAGTAGTGAGGGTATGTTCACACGGCTTATTTTTGGACTTTTTCAGGCCGTATACGCCCGAAAAATCGTTAGCAGAACGCCTCCAAACATCTGCCTATTGATTTCAATGGGACAAACGCCGTTGTGTTGCGACGGGCCGTTTTTTTACGCGGCCGTTTTGAAAAACGGGCACGTAAAAAAACGGCCGCAAAAAAGAAGTGCAGGTCACTTCTTGGGACGTTTTTGGAGCAGTTTTTCATTGACGCTATAGAAAACTGCTCCAAAAACGGCCGTAAAAAACGCTGCGAAAATCAAGAGTGGCTTAAATAAAAGTCAAAATCAGGAGCTGTTTTCCTTTGAACCAGCTCCGTATTGTCAGACGTTTTTAGTCTATCGTGTGAACATACCCTTATGGTGAATCGCTGACATGTTTCGGTTGGCTCCAGATTAAGGCTTGCGCCGAAACGCAGGGCAGTGTTGGCACCATCCGGGTGACTTATTATAAGATCTTGCTGCTCATCCTCTATAGTTGTGGCGGTCACAGATATTATGCACTATTGCACTTTATTTCTAGTTGGACCCACGTCGTCTTTGCTGGTATTATATTATGCTGCATTTTTCCTGCAAGAAAATACGCGCGGCAAATCTGCATGTAATACGCATCATGTGCATTTGGCCTAAGTCAGATGTTAAACTAGAGCTGTACAGTAAAGACAGGATCAGAGGCATGGACAGGGCGGTCGCCTGGCATCACATTTTCAGTAACTACAAGTTGCAGTCACCAGTTACTGGTAAACAGATGAGGAAATGATGCGTTACCTAATCAAGTGCCTGTTGATGCATCAAGTCTCAAGAAGAGAGAAGTCAGATTTTCTAGGTATTCAGTGTGATTGTGCTGGGAGAGTGACTGCGTCACCAGTGACCGTTACCCTCAGAAGACACGCGCACGTGATGACCCAACGACCTGCGCCACGTCACATCATAACCCCAGTACCCTTTACAGTTTACCATTACTGCCATTCGTGTTCCACATCTTACTGCCCCCTATCCAGGAATTATAGGACTGTATGTGAGGATTAGCTGTCTGAGTCACCATGGACTGCCATATTGGCTCTTATGCATCTGCTGTTCCGGTCACTAGAGTTCTACTCGCTCACTTCTCCCTGGCAGTAAATTAGGGTTGTGGTACATTGTCCTCCACCTGCCGGGACTGGTAAAGCTTTGTTCACATCTGCGTCAGGGCTCTGTTCCGACGTTCCGTCTGAGCGAAGCCCTGACTGACACAAACCAGACGTTTCCGTTTCCATCACCATTGATTTCAATGGTGACTGATCCAGTGGCAATGGTTTCCGTTTATCTCAGTTGTGCAGGGGTTCCGGCGGGTTCCATCGTTTTGACAGAATCAATAGCGTAGTTGACTACACTAATGATTCCATCAAAACGACGGAACCCCTGCACTACTGAGACAGACGGAAACCATTGGGCACCGGATCCGTCATTTGTTAAATAAATGGTGATGGAAACCTCTGGTTTCCGTTTGTGTCAGTCAGGGCTCCGTTCCAATGCAACGTACAATAACGCAACGCACAAGGACCAGATTTACGCGCGTTTTATACCTGCGTAATTGAGTCACGCTTGTGTGAATGTAGCCTTAATGCTGCCAACGCCTCATAGCCTCAATGGCGTAAAAGGTGGCACACGAGACCTTGCAACTAGTGCAAAATTTTCAACTATGTAGGAATATTTGTTGACTGTGGCACGTTATTTTTTGGATTTCTTTTTTTAATAAAATGTTTTTCTTCACCATTTTCAACTTTTTTTTTTTTTAAACTAAGAACACCGAAGGAGAAAGGGACGGGGAACGGTCGGAAGGGAACATATGATAATACGTGGAAGTCCACGTGATTTATTTTAATTAGCCTTACGTATGACATTAATTCACAGTGTAACCGCAGACTATAGGGGGGGGGGGCACTGGCACTTGAAAACTTTCACAAGATATTTGTATCTTCTGAAGGGGACAGATGCGCCACAAACAAGCATTACACGAGGGCCCCATGCACACGACCGTATTTTTCTTCCATCCGTAAATATGGATCCGTAGTTATTTATAGTTATCCGTAAATCATCCGCATATATGGTACGGTGTTGGTAAATACTGTCCGTATTGCATACGTATTTACGGATCCACAAAAACAGGGAGGAATCTTGGGTAATCTCCTGGCGTCGCATAGCAATGCTCCCGTAATTACGGACGGCTGCACATCCGTAGCCGTCCGTTTTTACGGAAACGCCCATGCACTTCTGTAGGGAGCCCGTGCCATAATTATGGACAAAAATAGGACATGTTCTATAATTTCAACGGGACGGACACCCATCTGTTAAAATATGGAAAAAAATGCCCATACAAATGAATGGGTCTGTAATTACAGATGAAAAATACGGCAGTGTGCATGGGGCCTAAGAAGACATCGCAATCATGGCAGAGCATTCTGCTTACATTACATCACATAAAGGATGGGTCTGCAGGACAGGAATACACCATGAAGCCTGCAAACGTCTTCCGGAAGCATTCACACATATAAGAGAGATGCAAAGAAGAAGCCTTTGTGGGTGCCAATTGAAGAACATTATAAATCTCCTAGAATGGGTGAGGAGGAGGTCGGGAGCAGCTTCACAGTTTTAGATAGAAGACGGCTCTACACAACTAAATAAAAGGCCACACGGTGGGACCCTGACACGGTCGCAACGCACCCAACAACCGCGCTGGCACTATGTAGGAGCCGCTGTCAAATACCTCGTTTAGGATTATTCCAGTTACATGCGCACTGACGCTCCTTTCATTCTCTATGGGAGCGCCAGAGACAGGCGAGTGCGGTGTTCGGCTTTTTCCGGCGCTGCCATAGACAATGAATAGGGGGTAAGTTGTTGTAATTTGCAAAATCGTGCGGCCATAAAGGGTTTATTAATGCATGGCCGCATGATTTTGCAGATAAAGGGACGGTATACCCGCATTAACGTGCGGTCACTAATCGGCTATTTGACAGCCGCACCGAACATGGTGCCTGTGCGGTTATTAGCCGGGTTGAAACCGTGTCAGGGCCGCTCCGTGTGGCCTTACCCTTAGAAGACCACAATATGGCTCATTATGGGATGCCACATGTCTCTCAAGATAGAAAGTGAAGACCTCCATGTAGGGGTTGTAAATGAGGAGTCCGTTCCATTAGGACATCTATTCACATTGGCCAAGAGGGGTCAACAGCAAAATCAAATCTACAATGTGTAGTCCAGTGAAACATGAATGACTACTTCCCCCTCACTCATTTAAGACAAGTCATGGGGGGGGGGGGCTTCAAAGATATGGAAATCTCGACAGTGGCTCATTGCATGGCGTTCAACTGAGCTGTAAGGCAGCCAATATTTGCACTGCAGCCGCTGATGAGGAATGCCCAGATTAGGAGCCGACTATATTAGAGCTACTGGTGACCTCGTACTAACACATATGTCCTGTGATTCCAATGAGCGGCCTCACTTTCCCTGCAGAGTCTCTCTCGTCGTAATGAAAGTGGGTCCTAATAGCTCAGCTTGTACAAAGGATAAAAAGGAGACGTCTCCCATAAGTGAACACAACTAATGTGAAGTTCAGGGACAGAGCGGCCGCACGTCTAGCACTGCTCTAATTCCGCTTTCCTTGGCTGTTTAAAAAAACTAAATACACAGAAATTTCCTTGTAGTCGGGATGTGTACAATATTGTGCAAGATGGACTTAGTTCCTCTGCCCATTGACTGGAAGTAGCAGACGGTCAACTTCTGCCTACAAGTGCGAGGCCACGACACAATGAACATCAGTGTTATTCCCATAGTTTACTACATCTGCACTGGGACATCGGGTTTTATCAGCATAGAACTTGTATTTGTATGTTTTCCTAAAAAAATAAGAGCGGAAACTGAGAATCACACCCAGTATACAGGACAGGAGAAGTGGTACTGTGCAGTGTCCATACATACAGAATAATACAGATACTGAGAATTACACCCAGTATACAGGACAGGAGAAGTGGTACTGTGCAGTGTCCATATATACATAATAATACAGATACTGAGAATTACACCCAGTATACAGGACAGGAGAAGTGGTACTGTGCAGTGTCCATATATACATAATAATACAGATACTGAGAATTACACCCAGTATACAGGACAGGAGAAGTGGTACTGTGCAGTGTGTATATATACAGAATAATACAGATACTGAGAATTACACCCAGTATACAGGACAGGAGAAGTGATACTGTGCAGTGCATATATATACACAGAATAATACAGATACTGAGAATTACACCCAGTATACAGGACAGGAGAAGTGGTACTGTGCAGTGTCCATACATACAGAATAATACAGATACTGAGAATTACACCCAGTATACAGGACAGGAGAAGTGGTACTGTGCAGTGTCCATATATACATAATAATACAGATACTGAGAATTACACCCAGTATACAGGACAGGAGAAGTGGTACTGTGCAGTGTGTATATATACAGAATAATACAGATACTGAGAATTACACCCAGTATACAGGACAGGAGAAGTGGTACTGTGCAGTGTCCATATATACAGAATAATAGATACTGAGAATTACACCTAGTATACAGGACAGGAGAAGTGGTACTGTGCAGTGTCCATATATACAGAATAATAGATACTGAGAATTACACCCAGTATACAGGACAGGGGAAGTGGTACTGTGCAGTGTCCATATATACAGAATAATAGATACTGAGAATTACACCCAGTATACAGGACAGGGGAAGTGGTACTGTGCAGTGTCCATATATACAGAATAATACAGATACTGAGAATTACACCCAGTATACAGGACAGGAGAAGTGGTGCTGTGCAGTGTATATATACAGAATAATACAGATACTGAGAATTACACCCAGTATACAGGACAGGAGAAGTGGTACTGTGCAGTATATATACAGATACTGAGAATTACACCCAGTATACAGGACAGGAGAAGTGGTACTGTGCAGTGTATATATATACAGAATAATACAGATACTGAGAATTACACCCAGTATACAGGACAGGAGAAGTGGTGCTGTGCAGTGTATATATACAGAATAATACAGATACTGAGAATTACACCCAGTATACAGGACAGGAGAAGTGGTACTGTGCAGTATATATACAGATACTGAGAATTACACCCAGTATACAGGACAGGAGAAGTGGTACTGTGCAGTGTATATATATATACAGAATAATACAGATACTGAGAATTACACCCAGTATACAGGACAGGAGAAGTAGTACTGTGCAGTGTGTATACAGAATAATACAGATACTGAGAATTACACCCAGTATACAGGACAGGAGAAGTGGTACTGTGCAGTATATATACAGAATACAGATACTGAGAATTACACCCAGTATACAGGACAGGAGAAGTGGTACTGTGCAGTGTATATATATATACACAGAATAATACAGATACTGAGAATTACACCCAGTATACAGGACAGGAGAAGTGGTACTGTGCAGTGTATATATATACACAGAATAATACAGATACTGAGAATTACACCCAGTATACAGGACAGGAGAAGTAGTACTGTGCAGTGTATGTATATTATATATTTATATATATATACATACAGAATAATACAGATAGTGAGAATTACACCCAGTATACAGGACAGGAGAAGTGGTACTGTACAGTGTCCATATATACAGAATACAGATAGTGAGAATTACACCCAGTATACAGGACAGGAGAAGTGGTACTGTGCAGTGTCCATATATACACAGAATAATACAGATACTGAGAATTACACCCAGTATACAGGACAGGAGGAGTGGAACTGTGCAGTGTACATATATATATATATACACAGAATAATACAGATACTGAGAATTACACCCAGTATACAGGACAGGAGAAGTGGTACTGTGCAGTATATATATATATATATATATATATATACATATACATATACATATACATACACATACATACACAGAATAATACAGATACTGAGAATTACACCCACTATACAGGACAGGAGGAGTGGTACTGTGCAGTGTATATATACATAATAATACAGATACTGAGAATTACCCCCAGTATACAGGACAGGAGAAGTGGTACTGTTCAGTGTATATATACATAATAATACAGATACTGAGAATTACCCCCAGTATACAGGACAGGAGAAGTGGTACTGTGCAGTGTCCATATATACAGAATAATACATATACTGAGAATTACACCCAGTATACAGGACAGGAGAAGTGGTACTGTGCAGTGTCCATATATACAGAATAATACATATACTGAGAATTACACCCAGTATACAGGACAGGAGAAGTGGTACTGTGCAGTGTCCATATATACAGAATAATACAGATACTGAGAATTACACCCAGTATACAGGACAGGAGAAGTGGTACTGTGCAGTGTCCATATATACAGAATAATACAGATACTGAGAATTACACCCACTATACAGGACAGGAGGAGTGGTACTGTGCAGTGTATATATATACAGAATAATACAGATACTGAGAATTACACCCAGTATACAGGACAGGAGAAGTAGTACTGTGCAGTGTGTATATACAGAATAATACAGATACAGAGAATTACACCCAGTATACAGGACAGGAGAAGTGGTACTGTGCAGTGTATATATATACAGAATAATACAGATACTGAGAATTACACCCAGTATACAGGACAGGAGAAGTGGTACTGTGCAGTGTATATATATACAGAATAATACAGATACTGAGAATTACCCCCAGTATACAGGACAGGAGGAGTGGTACTGTGCAGTGTATATATATACAGAATAATACAGATACTGAGAATTACACCCAGTATACAGGACAGGAGGAGTGGTGCTGTGCAGTGTTCATATATACAGAATAATACAGATACTGAGAATTACACCCAGTATACAGGACAGGAGAAGTGGTACTGTGCAGTGTCCATATATACAGAATAATACAGATACTGAGAATTACACCCACTATACAGGACAGGAGGAGTGGTACTGTGCAGTGTATATATATACAGAATAATACAGATACTGAGAATTACACCCACTATACAGGACAGGAGAAGTGGTGCTGTGCAGTGTTCATATATACAGAATAATACAGATACTGAGAATTACACCCAGTATACAGGACAGGAGAAGTGGTACTGTGCAGTGTCCATATATACAGAATAATACAGATACTGAGAATTACACCCAGTATACAGGACAGGAGAAGTGGTACTGTGCAGTGTCCATATACAGAATAATACAGATACTGAGAATTACACCCAGTATACAGGACAGGAGAAGTGGTACTGTGCAGTGTCCATATATACAGAATAATACAGATACTGAGAATTACCCCCAGTATACAGGACAGGAGGAGTGGTACTGTGCAGTGTCCATATATACAGAATAATACAGATACTGAGAATTACACCCAGTATACAGGACAGGAGAAGTGGTACTGTGCAGTGTCTATATATACAGGATAATACAGATACTGAGAATTACACCCAGTATACAGGACAGGAGAAGCGGTACTGTGCAGTGTCCATATATACAGAATAATACAGATACTGAGAATTACCCCCAGTATACAGGACAGGAGGAGTGGTACTGAGCAGCGTTCTTCCTATTCTATATACTGCGCAGTCTGTTAAATTACAGGAAAGGACACAGCAATGAGACTACAGGACATTCATCTGAGGTACAACGTAGCAGAGCGGACACAGAATGAAATGGAAACCGACGCTGAATGATCAACTGATCAGAATGAAACTTGTAGCTTTGCCCAACCCCGACTTCCAAGAAAACACCCAAGAGTATTTCAGTCACTGATTTGCATACAGTTCAGTGAATATGAATAGTGAGTTCACAAGACGCTTTTATGGTTTTCCTCAGCCGACCTCAACTTTTAGCTCAATAAATCAACCTGATAGGGAAGCACACAGAGCGACGACCAGGACGCTCACCTCTATCCTCAATAATACTGTATGGGGGAGATGTACTGCGCCAGACTTCATAAAAAAGGTGGAATAAGATGCGCCAAATTTATTTAGAGGTAACACGCCTTTTTAATATATTTGGTGCAGCTTCGGCTGTCTGAATCTTCACTGAATGCGATCTATGCCAGCCAGGAGCGGGTGTATGGTTCAGCTAGAATTCACACCATTTTGTGGTGTAAATTGTAGAAAATGCGTCGGCTTGTGGGTGACATCACCTCTTCTCCGAAGCGCCACACGCTTTTTAAGAAGGTGGGAAAAAAAACAAAAAAAACTCTTTGCGACTTATGGGCCATTAGTGACATTTCTACACCAGAAAACTGGTAGAGAAACATTGTTAAATTCCTCCCTTAGGGCACGTTCACGCGGCGCTGAAAAAACCCGACGTGTAAGCGCGACAAATACACCAGCGTTTCTGGTGAAGCGCTTTTTAAAACAGGCGTTTACCAGTTTTCCATGTGTTGCATTTGTGTGCGCTTTTTGGCACGCAATTAGGACTCCCATTGGCTATGGGAACATTTGGCGCATTTTAAGAGTCAAATAATTAACCTGACTTATTTTTTTTAAACAAAGCGTTTTTTTCAAATACGCTTGGGTAAAAAAAAAAAAAAAAATGCATTGTATGTTTTAACGGTGTGCTTTACCATTGATTTGAACGGGAAGCTTAATGAAGCGTTTGACACGTATTTCGGTGCGTAAAATGCACCAAAAACACAAGTCGTGTGAACAGGGCCTTAGTGCATTTATACAATCCGATTTTGTGGTTTGTTTTTAGACAATGTTGCGCAATCGCGACACCACCTATTAAAGAACGGCACATGTAAATATACGCCATCATAAGTACAATGTGGGTGTGGTTTTGGCGGCGTGACCACACAGTGTGGTTTGCCACTTAGGTTTGGGAGCCTCAGACAATGGCTGTCTTTATCTTATAGCCATACATATTGGATAGCCAGTCCTCCAGGACCCCATACACACGCACGCTCGGCTTGGGTGAGCAATAGGGGGGGGGGGGGATATGTTGCTGCCGAACACCTTTGACAGCAACTTATTTCCCCTGAGAACAAATTATCGGGTATGTTGAAATCCAACAATCATTTTTTCCCCAGACGTCGGTCTTTCAAGGGGGAAAGTCAGGATACCCCCCCATGCTCAGATGGTCGGCCGGTCATGAAAAAAAATAAGAAAATATTGGTGGGTTTGGCGGACTCATCTAATGTGTATGTGCAGCTTTATTCAGTGTCCTCTTTCTCGGACCTCTGCTCTTGACTCTTAGGCCCTGTTCACACAGATTTTTTCTTTGCCGGCGGGAAAAAAAAAAAAACGCCACAAAAAAATTAGATCTCTGACTCTACTTCATGTCAATGGGAGGTCAGAAACTGAAACGCCTGAAGACAGGGCATGTCACTTTTCTAGTGAGCGTTTTTTTTACCGCTCACGGGAAAAAAAGGCCTCCGCCTCCCATTGAAGTCAATGGGAGGCAATTTCAGGCTTTTGGCACGGTTTCCGATGAGGTTTCCATGTCAAAAACCGAACCAACATTTTATTTTCCTTTACTTTTAAGCAATGTTCCTTCCCGTTATGATTACTCAGAAGGTCGGTGTACTGTGTGCTCTTCATGGGTTGTGATGCTTACCCTTCGGTTTGGGCTGTGCCCTATTTGTCATGTTTTTTTTATTATGAGACCACATTTTCTCTGAATGTTTCTGCAAATGTTTGTATTAAAACCAATTAAAAAAAATTTAATTGAAAAAAATAAATAAAACCGAGCCAAAATACTCTGAACTAACCCAGGGCTCTGCAGGCTGTAAGTGTGCACATGTGTGGCAACTGGGTGGCCGGGCAAAGGGGGAATTTCCAATTAGTCTTATGCAAAAATATCGGCACTTGCTATTACCGGTAAAAAAATGTTATATTTTTACAGGCCTCCAAGTGAAAATAACTGCTGGTGATTTAGTAGCCTAGTGGCTACCCTAGGCTGGAGCACAACATACAGGAGATGCCATCAGTACATGGACCCACCACCTCCTGACTTTACATGCACCATACTCTACAGAATCTATGCTGGTTCAACTAACCATTTTCTATATGTTCCTCCAGTGCAAAGAGCGACTGTGAAGCTCCTAGCACATTTACTGAAACGTTTGGCCCATCTATTTCACTTGAATGGGACATAATGTAACGCTACCTCTCCTCAGCAGTGACAAGCATACACCGTCAGGTATCCCCTCAGATAAGGTGCCGTCTTTTGCAGGGTCTCCTGACAATTAGCTTTTACGTGTACATTTGTGTAGTGAGATGACATCATTTAGCATTGGTATGAGGTCATCACAGTTCTGGGAACCCCAGGTTTTCAGGCTGCGTAGCAACTACTGTGTCCATAACCACAATATCTTATACCACTGACCGGGTCAGCAGGGAGCTGAATTTATAACATTTTGTTTCTTGCACAAATTTATTTATAAAAACCATTTTCCAGATGAACAATCCACTTCCAGGCTATAACAATAACCTATATACATCTCACTGCTGGTTTAGTGGACTGTGGTTTATAATCATTT
Organism: Rhinoderma darwinii; assembly: GCF_050947455.1. NCBI lineage: Eukaryota > Metazoa > Chordata > Amphibia > Anura > Rhinodermatidae > Rhinoderma > Rhinoderma darwinii. The sequence goes on along the minus strand of NC_134699.1, from coordinate 1,699,190 downwards.
TGTCTTTGCTGTAATAAAAATCAACTCTCCATGTACTGACTTCATGCTGAACTTGCGCTTATACTCGGCAGCCAATCTGAACAAGCAGAGCTGCAGTGCAAAGCATGGGGGAGGTAGAGTGGAAGCCTGAATCTCTGATTAGACAGGTCCTGGATTACAGACTACAGTACCTTAGACTGGGACTGATTAGTTGGGCAACGTTTCTGCCCTGGTTTAGCCAAAACACGGCCAAGTATCTCTTATCACATGGCTCAATTTTCTGTCCTTCCTTGGCGATAAGCGTCTTGTATGGGGAGTATATATACTACAGAGGTGCGGTTATTTCCTGAAACATGAGCTCCTGAGACGATCCGTCCTCTGCAATAAACACAGGTTCTATAAAGCAGAAACCTTGAGAACAACATCCCAGAGGATAACAATAGTCGAGTAATGTTACAGAATTAGTGCTGGGAAAATACTATAGGCCTGAAATGTCAACAGGATTACACTGCTTTATTACTACACAAACGTGAAAGCACTGAACCAAAAACTTCCTCTAATGGGAGAGGTTCCCGTGTCTTGGCTGAGGCCCATCGTTATAATGTATATTCCCATCACCATGTTATTTTTAATGGGGTCAGATCCATTTCAGGTGGTGGAGACCATTTAAAGAGTCTCTCCACAATGTCCTCTACTGGGTTTGGCTTCTTCTATTTTTTGATCCCAGGGATCGACTCCATGCCAGTTGTCCTCTTCAACTCTTCCAACCAGAATGGTCTTTCCCAGGTTTTCGAGTCTTCTAATCACGTGTCCAGAAACGGATATATCTTCAGTGTCTTCACCTGTGGTCACGCGGATCGTTTGGCTCGATTTTGTCGAGGTTCCACTCGGGAACTTCCCTCTGTATTATTAAAGTCTCCACTAACATCTTAGCCCTAATGCACACAACCGTGTCTGCCGCACGAGTCCCGTCCGTAAATCCATCGAAATAGAAGACATGCTCTACCTTTCCATGATTTGGGAAGACAAGTCTGTTTTCATGGACCCGATTCACCCACTAAAGTAAAGGAGTCTGTGAAAACTATCAGGTGCCACTCGGATGCCGTCAAAAATGTCCCTAGTGGACCTCAGTCGCGTGCAACAGGGCTAAATGATATCTGTAGATGCGGTTTGCTCTGAGCCAAATCAGATGTCCTCCCTCCTGATATACACTACCGGTGTAGGATACACAATTGGCCACTAGGGGCAGCAAGGAATAATTTGCGTGTCTCCGCTCAATATCCAAAAATGAGGTTTCAATTTCTTGGTTGTGTAGCTGTGATGGAAGGAGCACGGAAATACCTTCTGACTTACAAACTCCTGGTGTCTACCAAATTGCTTGAGAAAGGGGGCGTTTGATTCTTTCTAGTTTCCCGCACCCTAACCTTGCTGCAATCACATTTCTCTGAGTTTATTTATTTTTTACTACAGTGGCGCAACAGATAACACTTACCTGGGAATGTTCTCAGGACGCAACGACTTGTGATTGAGTGGTTGCTCTTATCAGTATGAATCACTCCGTGTTATCTACATGTACTGTGCCTACACACTTATATGATCATGACGAAGACGATGATGTCCTTCCGGGAAGAAGTCCGCCACAAACAACGCAACCGTCGAGCCTTCCTTCTAAAGCTCGCAAAATCTTACAAGGACAATATTCATCAGAGAAGTTTGATGTTGCTCAGAACAGGCCCTATTTCTTACCAAGACCTAAAGCAACCCTAATGGTCATCTACATCGTTGTTCTTTGACCAGACACATCGTCATGGTCCTTAGAATAGATAGAACAAGTTGCCATTGTTTCAATTTTTCAAGAGTCACCTAATTTTTGGTCTGTTCATTCTACAATTCTCCTGAACATTCAAAAAGATTAAAGGCCCTTTCACACAGGCCAATAATCGGGCTAAAGAGCGTTCAGATGACCGTCCTGATCATTGACGAGCAAGCACTCGTTCATCGGTTGATCGTAGCCTTTACAAGACGATCGAGGTCCCACAAATACACTACTGTTCTGAAGTCTGGCATATTAGGGGGCCAGGGAAGTACTTCGAGTTCTTGGTCGTGCTCTTCCAACCACTGTCGGACATTTCTAGCCGTGTGACACGTCACATTGTCTTGCTGGAAGATTCCACCTGCCCCAGGGAAGACAATCAGCATGTAGGGGGGACGTGATCTGGAGCGATGGATTTATACCCAAATCTCTTCAGAACGCATTCCGAATGGGAATGACATTGCCATTCCACGAAGCAGAAAACAGGACTCATCGGAGAAGACAATCCTTTACTAATCATCGGTGGTCCAATTCCGATACTGCTGCGCAATTTAAAGCCTTTTGTTCTGCTGCAGCTTTGTTACATAGGAGCAGTGACCATCCGTCGGCTTCCGAGCCCCATACGCAGTCGAGTTCGCTGAACTGTTGTATTAGACCAGGGGTCTCAAACTCGGCCGGGTAAGAGGGCCACATATAGAAAAAATGTGAAGTTGATGGGCCGCATTACTTTCAAATTGAATACATTACAAAATTATTGTTAGTTATTTGAACTACTATAGCACTATGTTACTGTAATACTACATTACTATAACACTACTACGTTACTATAATAATAGAGAAGGGTTTAAACGGACCGGAAATTCGCGAGAGTTCTCCACGTGCTTATTTCAACAATCCACTTTTACAGTTTAAGTGTCGCTAAATGCAGTCCGGCAGCTCATTTGACAGCGTTTGGCAGACACACATGTCAAAATTATCCAGCCCCATTTTAGATCGTGCCACAGTGCCCTCTGTACATGCTGCCACAGTGCCCTCTGTAGATAATGCCACACACAACCCTTGTAGATCGTGCCACAGACACCCCCAGTAGATAGCTCCATAGTGGCTCCCTCTAGGAGTGGAATCCCCAAACAGAGCGTTGCCGATGCTTTGGCCAGGGATTCCTCTGCTGGAGGAGCCTCTGATGTCACTGTTTATACACAGTGACGCGAGGGGATCCTCCTGGATCGGAATGTGATGTCAGGGGCAACCCCAGAGCCCGTGTCGTAGAGCGGAGCACTAGTATAGGCTCTACTCCGGGAAGCAAGTGTCCATATATGGGGAGCGATGTCAGGGGCTTGCCCAGAGCTGGAGTCCTGGAGCAGAGCCGCTTCTAGCACCCTGCCTGGGATTCCAGCTCTGCACCGGACGTCACTGTTCATATATGGACAGAGATGTCAGGGGCAACCCCAGGGCTGGAGTCCCGGGCAGAGCACTACTAGCGCTACTACTGGGACGCTAGTTCTCCTGAAATCACTGTTCAGTTCTGGGGAATCCCTAGACATCGCTGTCCATATGTGGACAGCGATGTCAGGGGATTCCAGAGTCCCGGAGCAGAGCCTATACTAGCGCTCTGCCCGGGACTCCGCTCTGGGGAAGACACTGACATCGCGTGTCCATTCATGGACAGCGATGTCAGGGATTTCACAGAATACCGGAGCAGAGCCGATACTAGCGGCTCTGTGTCCCGCGGGCAGCAGATGACAGCCTCAGGGGCCGCATACGGGCCGCGTGCTTGAGGCCCCTGTATTAGACACACGTCTGGTAGGCCCCTGGTTGATTTCTACGGTGAGCTACTCCACTGTAGGTGTGTTTGGCCCTCGCGCACCTTTGTAGCAGCCGTTCACCTCTCACATTAATGGCACGTGGTGCTCCGTATTTTCCACATCGGTTATTCCCAATGGCGCCATTTGTCCTCTCACGATACACTGTCACCACAGCAGCACGCGGACAGTTTACCAACTACGTTGTGTGAGAAATACCGCCACCCTGGACCGAAAGCCGATAATCAGCCCTTATAGCAACTCTGATAAATCACCCCTTTTACCCATGACAACGAGTGATATGTGATCAGACTATCGCCCACCTTATATAACCACCAAGCCCACAGAACATCACTTTATGGGTTACGTGCTGCCAACAAGGAAAGTAGGAGGTGATCATAATAATGTGACTCCACTGTGTATAAGATCTGGTAGAATCGGGTCTTAGTCTCCACGTAGTGTTAAGAGAAAATTTACAATCTCAGCAGGTTCTATCTTAATGATTTTCTAAAATACCTGCAGGACGTCCAACATGTGTATCAGACCAGTCACCCCCTAATTCAGCTCATTATTGTACCATGTCTCTGCTGCCGATGTTTGGTATGCCGATTTGAAGTTTAATAAAAATCAAAACCTGTCAAACTGACGATTTCTTTGAGACTCTGCCGGTAATTTTTTTTTATCTGCAATGGTGCAACAGGCAGCAAAGTTATAGAAATGTTGCACAGCACTTATTAACCCCTTAGTGACCAGCCCATTTTAGGCCCTAATGACCAAGCTATTTTATTCGTTTTTCTATAGTCGCATTCAAAGAGCTATAACGTTCTTATTTTTTCGTCTACATCGCTGTATGAGGACTTGTTTTTTGCGGGATTTGTTGTGCTTTTTAATGGCACCATTTTTGGGTACATATAATTTTTATATTAACTTTTATTAACCTTTTTGGGGGGGGATTATAAAAAAAACTGAAATTCCACCATTGTTCTATGCGTTTTTAAATTGACGCCGTTCACTATGCGACGTAAATAACATGTTACCTTTATTCTATGGGTCGGTACGATTACGGCGATACCACATATGTAGAGGTTTTTTTATGTTTTACGACTTTTGCACAATAAAAACACTTTTGAACTAAAATTATTTGTTTTTGCCTCGTCGCTTTCCAAGAGGCGTAATTTTTTTATTTTTCCATCAATGTAGTGATTTTTTGGGCTTGTTTTCTGCGGGACGAGACGTAGTTTTGAATGGTACTGTTTTGGGGTGCATGGGACTTATGGATTCATTTTTACTCTGACTTTTTTGGGGGGCAATGGAAAAAAATTGCAATTTCGCCATGGTTTTTTTGCGTTTTTTTTTTACGGTGTTCACTTTGCGGTTTAAATTACATATTAACTTTATTAATGGAGTCATTATGGTCGCGGCGATACCACATATGTGTACTTTTTTTTTTTTTTTACACTTTTACTAAATAAAACCACTTTTTTATGGAAAAAAATGGTTATTTATTTTTTTACTGTACTTTTTTATTAATAATCTTTATTTCACATTTATTATTTATTTTATTAGTCCCACTAGGGGACTTTACTGTGCGATCTTCAGATCGCTGCTATAATGCTTTGGTATACTTCGTATACCAGAGCATTATTGCCTGTCAGTGTAAATCTGACAGCCAATCTACTAGGATGTGCCTCCGGCGCGTCCTAACAGGCATATGTCCAGGGCAGACCTGGGGGCTTTTATCAGTCCCCTGGCTGCCATGGCACCCCATCGGAGACCCGCGATTTCATTCGCGGGCCGCCGATGGGTGACAGAGGGAGCTCACTCCCTCTGTAAACAAAGTTAAATGCCGCGGTCGCTATTGACGGCGGCATTTAACGGGCTAAACGGCCGCGATCGAAGTAAACTTCGATCGCAGGCGTTGGAGCAGGAGCTCAGCTGTTATCAGACATCAGAGCCCTGGCTCCTGCCTGCACGGGAGACCCGTGCAGGACCTAGACTAGGCTGACGTGAAAAGGCGTCAGCCTACCCTAAAGCCCATTAGTGACCGACGTAAAAAGGCGTATTAGTGGTCACTAAGGGGTTAAATGGGTTTTCACAAAAAAAAAAAAAGCAAGTTTGCCATCTACATCTGCACTGGACGCTCTGTTAGGGGCCTTCGAAAATACCGGAAACAATAGCACAGCATGCTACGCTACTGTTTCTGTTAACACCACGGACACCCTGACGGAAACCCATTAAAGTCCATCGGTTACGTCGGATGCTGATGGTGTCCATTGTACAATGGAACCGGCACGACTTGAATTTTCGTTCTGCTCTGGCAGAGGAGCTGAACAACGGAAACACCAACGTAGGTGTGAACCTGATCTGATCAGTGCCCATTTGGGTCAGTACGATGCTCCCACAAAGTGTGTATGTTACGGCTTAGTAAAACTAGTAGAGATGACGGATCACTTTTTATAGCTACATATTATGTATGGCTTCTGCAGGCAATTGCCCTGTACCTGCTAAGTAAGACTTAACTATGTGTGTTATTATTGGTGGAGGTTAGAGATAGGTGGGCGCATGGACTTTCCTATACTGGAAGGCACCTCTGTGGTTACACAGCCACGTTCTCCTTGTATTGTGTATGGCATATTGTTACGATATGCTTTGTACTTGGATGTACATATGATCTATAAACATTTGCATAAAAACGTGATGTGAAAAAAAAAAATTACTTTACAGAATTCAAAAATCTCCTTCTCGTCTGTATGGTGGAGCAAAACTGATGAGCGACGAGGGAAGAGGTTCCCACCAGGGTGTACTAAGGGTGGCCATGCAGGTAAAGAATTAAAATTACAGGATCCTGGCTCCAAGGGGCAGGAAATTGGGAAGATGACGCTGGTCTCATGGCCTGTGGAGCTGGATCTTTAAGTGGGAGGTGAGGTACTGTTCTCATCTGAATAGGTGTGAATTAGGGGTAAAATTTTTTGTAGATAAGCATTGGTGGCTTAGCAAGGGGGCCGGGGGTGCAGTTTAGCTGCTTGGAGTCGTCATCCACCAACAGCCCCATTGAAATGTTTCTGTAATGTGTTACTGGTCGTGTCCTGTTGTGGGTTAGTGTTAGTCTGATGGTACGGTGACCACGGTGTCCCATTAGCTACATGGCAGGGGACCACGCTTGGGTGGGGTTACAAAAAAAAAAAAAAATGTGCAGCCGGACCCCAGTACAAGGTTTTGGCTCAAGCAGCCATAAAAGTAGATAAGAGGGGAAAGAGTCACCCCAGATGTGCACAGGCAAGATTGGGCTGCAGTAAAAAGTGGGGATCCAGGCATATCGGCCCTGAAGTCACTGCTGTCGGGAGGTTAACATCCCCTTTTGCTGGGGATCCATTTTCAGTTAATGACGAGATGTAAGATGCAAAATGAAATGTCTTTTTCAGGTGATTAGGGTTAATGAAGTCCCAACGGGTGCGCTCCTTACAACCCTTCTAGGCTCCACTAAAGTTCATTAAGAGGGATTAAATGTTTTAGGCCCCATGCACACGAAACGTTGAAAAGTAAATTTTAAAGTACGGAGCCATTAAATTTTAAGGCCGTCAGACACCACCTCGTATATTTACAGGAAAGTACCCGGGCCATAGAAAGGCTCCGCAAAAAGAGGACGTCCTATTTTTTCTATTTTAATAACCATGCTCGCATACTTTATAATGGGAGCACGGCCCACAAATACGAGTGCTTGTCCGCAGCCGGCCGTAGCCGTAATCATGGACTGAGATTTAAGGGGAAATTCCATTTTAAAGTGAATTGTCGTGATAAGACATTTCTCGTTGGTCAACTAGGACCCATTCATCTCAAGTAGAAGACCTGAGGATCTAAGGCTTGAAGAGGAATGGCGCTCACCATTATGCTGGGCATAGTTTAGGGCGCATTAAATGACCTCCCCTAATGTATAAACATCTTATAACATGGCGGAAGATATCATGGGTGTTATAAACAGCACTGGCTCTAAGAAAGAAGGGGCCATGATGCTCAGAGATTTCCATGGCTCCATCTCGGACACAACGCTCTCTAGGGAGTCAGGAGATAGATTTGGGTGGATTTCTCTTTTCATTTAACCTATCAAACAGCAGCACAGAGGAACCAGTGAAGACTACAGAGAATTCCAGGCGGACTAAACCCATATTGTGAATGTATACAGAAGGGAACCTATATACAAATGTTACTACATCGCGGCACTCTTCGGCCACCGCCAAGGTTAGATTGATATATGAGCCCATTAGGACGGATATATACACATTTATTTCCTAGGAAAACAAAACAGAATGAGAACAGTCGTCACAGTCCAAATAACAGCGTTTTTGCGGCGAGTAATGATTTAGTTATTGTGTGAGTTGAATACACAAAACTTGTTACCGTTTATCTCCAATTATAGGCCCCTCGCAGAACAACTTCATCCTAATACCGGCAGTGAGAAGACGGCGGCTCCGCGGCATCTACCGATATGAATACAGCGAAGAGTTCCCGAAAGGGTCACCACCCCCATGCATGATCCACTGACTGGTTCTGACACCATTTTACTTTACTGGAGAGGCAACCATTATGGGCCATAGACATCAGGGCTGATTTTAAGCATTCTCCAATAATGGGTGCAGGTGGCACTCAGAGGGTGCCGTGATAGTTTTAGACGTTAACGCCACTAAGGGTAAGATCTAACAGCGTAAATACTGAAGGTTTTCCATACTGTATTTTGTTGCATAAAATCAGCAGCATAAGGGCATGTTCACACGGCAGCCTCCGTTACGGTTGAAATTACGGAGCGGTTTTCAGGAGAAAACAGCTCCGGAATTTCAGACGTAACGGCATGTGCAGGCGCTTTTCGCTGCGTCCATTACGGACGTAATTGGAGCGGTTTTTCCATGGAGTCAATGAAAAACGGCTCCAATTACATCTCAAGAAGTGACAGGCACTCCGACGCAGGCGTCTTTTGACAGCGCCGTCTTTTGACAGCGATGCGTAAAAAAAAAGACCGTCGGCACAGAACATCGTAAAACCCATTCAAATGAATGGGCAGATGTTTGCCGGCGCATTGGAGCCGTATTTTCGGACGTAATTCGAGGTTAAAACGCCCGAATTACGTCCGTAAATAGGGTGTGTGAACCCAGCCTAATACAGTAGCAGCAGAGTGGGTGAGATTTGAACTAAATAAGTGGATAAAAACTCCAAAATTAACCTTTTTTTTTTTTTAAATGCAGCATGTTAATTCTATTTTCTTGTTGCAGGTTTTCCCTATTATATTCAACAGGGGAGGTAAAACCGGCAACAAATAGCAATGTTGCGATTTTTGTGCAGGAAAAACAGATTCCGCTGCAAAAAAAGGCTTTTACTTAACAGAATGCTGCTTCTTCCTCCAATCCCAGGCTACAGCGGTTTTCCACAGAGGACATTCCAGCCGAAAAACTGCACCCCAAGTTTTTCCATAAACTAGGTTTTTATTAGAAATTTTAACATATACACAAGAAAACAAGCCAAAGAAAACAGCTCAGAATACATACATACATATCATCAGCATTACTCATAGGTAAGACATTAGTATGTTCCGTCATATTTCCCACATACAGTATCCAAGAAATTCACATAGCATATGATAAGTAAGAACTATACCCAGTAACGTCACATCTTAAAATTAGAACCAGGGACTCTGTGTAAAGTGTGTGACAGCTCTCCAGGTCTCACGAAAACTGCACCCCAATTTGGCGCGATTTTTCTGCTGGAACTCCCTGTGGCCACCAGGGCAGATACACTTATCCAACATGTGTGAACATAACCTTATACACTGGCTAGAAGTCTAAAGAACTACTAGTCCTACCATGAAGACCATACTCCTAGCAGTGCCACAGCGCTGGCCTCAAACTTATAGAAGTCATCCTCATAAGGAAGAGACGTTACACTCCGCCTCCTCTTCCGTGTTGGTCTCGGTCATTAGATATTGGCACAGGAGGAGGAGGCTCGTTTACTGGTCCACATAGCAGTCACAGTACAGGGCTTCGTGTCGGGATTTGATGACATCTGCCAAAAAGCTGCCACCTGCAGTTATGTCTTACATCAATCCTCTGCCCCCCTCTCTCTTTGATATGAGAGTTAAGCGGTCTGTACAATTTAGATGATCGCTATTCCTTCCAACTCCTGCGTACACAACACCCTTACCTGAACGAACATGCGTATTCAATGAGGAGAGGGAATAACCCGCTGTCAGACATCGCTGGTGGCGGCTGATCGAACGTTTTAACAAAGAATTCAACATGCCTGATCCTTCTCCCCCCCCAGACAACATCTGCCGAGAGTCACCCTAGGGCTGGATTCACACGAACGTGGCGTTTTTGCGGACGCAAAAACACGGCGTTTTGCGTGCGCAAAAACCATTTGACAGCTCCGTGTGTCATCAGTGTATGATGCGCGGCTGCGTGATTTTCGCGCAGCCGCCATCATAGAGATGAGGCTAGTCGACGTCAGTAAATAGTCACTGTCCAGGGTGCTGAAAGAGTTAACTGATCGGCAGTAACTCTTTCAGCACCCTCGACAGTGAATTCCGATCACAATATCGAGCAACCTGTTTAAAAAAAAAAAAAGGACGTTCGTACTTACCGAGAACTTCCCTCCCGGCCGTTGCCTTGGTGATGCGTCCTTGGTGACGCGTCTCTCTTGACATCTGGCCCCACCTCCCTGGATGACGCGGCAGTCCATGTGACCGCTGCAGCCTGTGATTGGCTGCAGCCTGTTCTTGGCCTGTGATTGGCTGGAGCTGTCACTTGGACTTAATTGTCATCCCGGGAGGTCAGACTGGAGGAAGAAGCCGGGAGTTATCGGTAAGTCAGAACTTCTTTTTTTTTTACACGTTCATGTATATTGTGATCGGAAGTCACTGTCCATGGTGCTGAAACAGTTTAACTCTTTCAGCACCCTGGACAGTGACTGTCTCCTGACGTCGCGTACCGGTAATTTTTTTGCCGGGTTCGGTCAAAACGAGTTTGGCCGAACCCGGTGAAGTTCGGTTCGGTTGTCTGGGTTCGCTCATCTCAAAGACACTCCGTTTGGATGTTTGTAAACAGAAAAGCACGTGGTGCTTTTCTGTTTACATTCAGAGTTTGACAGCTCTTGCGCGAATCACACAGTACGCACGGAAGTGCTTCCGTGCGGCATGCGTGGCTTTCACGCACCCATTGACTTAAATGGGTGCGTGATGCGCGCAAAACGCAGAAAGAACGGACATGTCATGACTTTTTTTCAGCGGACTCACGCTGAGGAAAAATCACGGACATGTCAGCACGGCCCCATAGACACATATAGGTCCGTGCAACGCGCGTGCAAATCACGCGCGTTGCACGGACGTTTTTCCCGTTCGTCTGAATAAAGCCTAATGGGGACAGGAACCCCCATACACATTACATAGGCAGTTGGTCCTGCCAAAACCAGCCGACTCATCGGATGTGTATGGACATTAAGATAACTGCAGGGTCAGGCTACACACAAGGTTTGCATGTATTTATAACCATCGACAGACACAGACACAAGCTGTAGAGACTTCAACTTACGTTAATTTTTTGCTACAGTTGCTCAAGTACTATCCCAAAGGCGGATATGCGGGTGCAAGAAAAATGCTAACGTTTTGTCATATCTAAGTATTTTTAGAAACACTATTTATAGTCAGATTTTCTAAGGCCGTATTCACAGGAACGGGTGTCAAATCGGCCATGAAAAACGTCAGTTTTTCACGGATGATTTGCACCCACGTGTGACCCTTTTTCACAGAACCTTCGTAGACGACTATTGAGGGATCTAGGAAAACCGGCAAAAATAGGACACCATTGAAGAAACGGCCGATTATCCCTGTCGTGTGAATAAGCCCTTACTAATTACTACTCAAGTTGACAGACGTTACATATAAAAACTTAACAAAACAAATACTGCTAGTATATACAAGATATATAACCACTATAATACTGCCCCCTATATACAAGAATATAACTACTATAATACTGCTCCTATATACAAGAATATAACTACTATAATACTGCCCCCTATATACAAGAATATAACTACTATAATACTGCTCCTATATACAAGAATATAACTACTATAATACTGCTCCCTATATACAAGAATATAACTACTATAATACTGCCCCCTATATACAAGAATATAACTACTATAATACTGCCCCCTATATACAAGAGTATAACTACTATAATACTGCCCCTATATACAAGAATATAACTACTATAATACTGCCCCTATATACAAGAATATAACTACTATAATACTGCTCCCTATATACAAGAACATAACTCCTATAATACTGCCCCCTATATACAAGAATATAACTACTATAATACTGCCCCCTATATACAAGAATATAACTACTATAATACTGCCCCCTATACACAAGAATATAACTACTATAATACTGCCCCCTATATACAAGAATATAACTACTATAATACTGCTCCCTATATACAAGAATATATCTACTATAATACTGCCCCCTATATACAAGAATATATCTACTATAATACTGCCCCCTATATACAAGAATATATCTACTATAATACTGCCCCCTATATACAAGAATATAACTACTATAACAATGCCCCTATATACAAGAATATAACTACTATAACAATGCCCCTATATACAAGAATATAACTACTATAATACTGCTCCTATATACAAGAATATAACTACTATAATACTGCCCCCTATATACAAGAATATAACTACTATAATACTGTCCCCTATATACAAGAATATAACTACTATAATACTGCCCCCTATATACAAGAATATAACTACTATAATACTGCTCCCTATATACAAGAATATAACTACTATAATACTGCCCCTATATACAAGAATATAACTACTATAATACTGCTCCTATATACAAGAATACAACTACTATAATACTGCTCCCTATATACAAGAATATAACTACTATAATACTGCCACTATATACAAGAATATAACTACTATAATACTACCTGCTGTGAAACTATATCAGACATGATAGTCAGACCTTAAATACACTGGCTCAGCAGCACTGTCCCTGGAGATTATTGTATAAAGTTATCAGTATTTAAACAGTAAAAAGGAGTAAACTTCAGGAGATAAAAGAGCAGGTCATGCCGATCACACGGTTATTAATAAATTCACACCTCAAATCAACAGCACAGGTGAGCTCCAGATACTGAGTGTGAAGCGCCACCTTGTGGACAACATACACATTTTCTTATTCTGTACTATATAGAGGAGCATTATAAATCCCTTAAAGGGAACCTGTCACCAGCATTTCACCTATTGAACTTCACATATCCCCCACTGGCCGCTGCGATCAAAAGTTAATTGCCATTATCCCCGCTCCTAAACTCCTCCCCCAACTGTAAATAACGGTCTGCGAACATTTTGCGCCTTTTATCGTAATAATCCGGTGTCCCTTTGTGCGCACACACCAGAAGAGGACATCAATGCACTAGCGCGGTATTGTGTGTGCTGGGGAAGGCGAGGAGCTGTCAATCAAAAGTAAGGAGGCGGGGTCAACCCGGAAAGACTTGAGGAATGAAGATTTGACTCTTTTCAAACGAAGATCTGACTCTTTTCTGCTCATTTGCATACGTTGTGGGAACACTAAAAAACTGAATACTAAAGCTACAGAGCCGACTAAGAAGATAATTATAGGTTATATAGAAATGATTTTTCACCCACTACCACCAGGTATTGCTGGTTTTATAGGTGAAATGCTGGTGACCGGTTCCCTTTAAGCATTTGCACTTTAAGACTTTACTAAAACAAAATGTAGCAGTGTTAAGAATATAAGAATACAATGTATACCTGTACGGGGAAAACTACAGTTACCAGACTCCTAGGCTACGCTCACTCAGTGATGGTGAACTACGGCGGCAGCAAAAACAGTCAGATATTCCAATTCAGTAAATCGGATTTGATATAATGCAGATAAAAACATTTAACATTCGTGGATTTGCAGTGATCATTGGTTTTCCATTGACAAAATAAGCCTTGTGAAGCTGCAATCATGGTTTCCATAGAGGCAATTTGAGGAACATCTCCCCTAAACCGTTAAAGAAAAATTGTAAATCTGCACAAAAAGCTGGTGTATGAAAGTCATTTTTGTGGTGCAGTAGTGAGGTAGGTTAGAGTTCTATCTGGATTATACTCCTGAGCTGCACTCACAATTCTGCAGGCTTCAGAGCTGAAATCTCAGCATTCCCTGCTTGTTCGGTGTCTGCACAGAGCTGGTTGTGTCGATTTGCACTTTTGGAATTTGTGCTATTTAACCCAGGCACTGAAGTCATCGGACGTAGCAGAAACCAACTGCCCACCGCACTATAGGTGCTCGGCTGAGCGGTTACAGGGGTGTCTGTCCGTCCACTAGCTTGACTGTAAATACCATCACAAATCTGGTGGTTATTTTTTGGAAACCAAGTTACGGAACCCTTTATATATGCGATATCTATATATAAACTAATCAGAAACTAAGCAGCATAGCGCTCACCCGAAGCACTTCTGCTGCTTAGTTTAAGCGATCGCTAGGGGTCTCTGTGCTAGGACCCCCACAATGAAAACTTCTGACGTCACCGTCCTGTCAGAAGTTTAGTTACCTTAAACAGTGAAATACAGCCCACAACTATGTAAGGAGGCATAGGTACATGTCAGGAGGGCACTAGTGGAGACTGAGCTCTGAACACCACCACTGATTTCCAGAATGAAGAGGTTGTGACTCTTTGCAATGATCTCCTGATCGGTCTTCCATAGGCTTTTAAAAAACCAAGTCTTCTCCCATGAAGAGGCGCATACACATGGCAAGATGGTAGGCGTTAGAGCTGCATCACCGCCACAACTCGGTGTGTAAAGACGTCTAGTAATACATACGGATATTGTTGCATTTTTGTCCTAAAATTGTAATGTAGGTTTTTCCTTAACTTAAAGGGAACCTGTCACCAGCATTTCACCTATTGAACTTTACTTATCCCTCACTGGCCGCTGCGATCAAAAGTTCATTGCCGTTATCCCCGCTCCTAAACTCCTCCTCCGACTGTAAATAACGGTCTGCAAACATTTAGCGCCTTTTATCGTAATAATCCGGCGAGGAGCTATCAAAAGTAAGGAGGCGGGGTAAACGCTGAAAGACTTGAGGAATGAAGATGACTCTTTTCAAACGAAGATCTGACTCTTCTGCTCATTAGAAGACGGTGTGGGAACTAAAAAACTGAACACTAAAGCTACAGAGCCGACTCAGAAGACAATTATAGGTTACATAGAAATGATTTCTCACCCACTACCACCTGGTACTGCTGGTTTAACAGGTGAAATGTTGGTGACAGGTTCCCTTTAAGTGTTGTCCCACAAAACACACGTGTACCCCATCCACAGGTTAGGGTATACATGCGTGATCGCTGGGGGTCCAACCGCTGGGACCCCCAGCGATAACTAGAACGGGGGACCGAAAGTCACCCAAAGTGCTCTATGAAAAGTACGGGACTTCCGGGGTCAGTGTCTGGCAGCTCCATAGAAATGAATGACGCGCAGTCACACTTGTGCGCATGTATGACTGGCGTTCCATTCACGTCTATGGAGCTGCCGGACACACAAGCCGGACACAGTCCCCGGAAGTCCCAAGCTTCGCATGGAGCACTTCGGGTACTTACGGTCCCCCAGTCACCTTATCGCTGGGGGTCCCAGCGGCCCAACCCACAGCGATCACACATGTATAGTGGCACGATCGCCCTGTCAGACTTGTGAATTACAAAGTAACCTGTGGCTGCTGCAGTAAATTAATACTGCTCCAAGAACTGGAGGAAAAAGTAACTACACCCGGAGGTCTGTTCGGGTGACCCTTCTTTCACAGGCAGATATCTTGGACTTGCGGGTCCATACTACGTGTGACTGCCGAGTACAGATGCCGCTATGGAGGACTGGACAGCCCTGCTGGGCACCATGACCCACTTACTTTTTTTCGGCTAATATTTACTGCTGCAGAGGAACAAAACAGGAATAAAAATAACCGTTGTTAACCACATATTGCTGTCACTACAAAAGATAACAGCGTGGATTTCCTCTTCCGTCATTAAGACTATGAGGCAGGAGGAGAGGTGAATGTGGCTGTCTACTGCAAGGACCGTGATGCCACTCGTGGTCGCTGTTTGCAAAACAATGCTGAAGCAGCATGCGCCATTCATCAACCACAGCAGCCGAGCAGCTTCCTGATGACCTAACAGAACCTCAGAAACAGTCCACAACAGAAAAACAAACTAATTGAGTCACAGGGAGCAACGTTATCAAATCATCTCCAGGGACCGTGTATCTAAGACTATCACGTGCGATACGGAGCAGCTGATCCAGTGTATCTGAGCCGATCACGTGCGATACGGAGCTGCTGAGCCAGTGTATCTAAGACTATCACGTGCGGTACTGAGCTGCGGAGCCAGTGTATCTGAGCCGATCACGTGCGATACGGAGCTGCTGAGCTAGTGTATCTAAGACTATCACGTGCGGTACTGAGCTGCGGAGCCAGTGTATGTGAGCCGATCATGTGCGGTACGGTCTGCTGTATCTACGCCTATCATGTGCGGTACGGTCTGCTGTATCTACGCCTATCATGTGCGGTACGGTCTGCTGTATCCAAGCCCATCATGTGCGGTACGGTCTGCTGTATCTACACCTATCATGTGCGGTACAGTCTGCTGTAGCTACGCCTATCATTTGCGGTACGGTCTGCTGTATCTACATCTATCATGTGCGGTACAGTCTGCTGTATCTACACCTATCATGTGCGGTAGCGTCTCAGTGGAGGACAGTGCGACATTCCCCACAATGACGTTTTATTGATCATTATGAAGTACTTTGTTCTACATTTTATCTACAATCAGTACAATGTCATTTTGCGTCTCATGGAAATGTCTGAGCGTCACTCTGCACGGAGCGCCAGGGACAGACAGAGCGCTGGAGAGGTTTGTGTGACGTCACGCACTTTCACACACAGTTCAGCGGTTTCCTGGGTCTGTACACAAATAAACAGCTCCTGAGTGCTGAATCAATGTCACTGCAGCCACACACTGGTGTTTGAGGCTACCGGCAAATGGGACCCCAATCATGACACTGGTGACGAGACACCGAGGCACAAAAATACATGTGTAGCAATTCGATTGTGTATTTTCAGGACATCCGACATCAACGTTTTGTTCTTTTCGGGCTTAGAATTCATAGAAGTCCCCCCCATCCTGCAGGTCTGTGGTCACCATGTCAGCTAAAAATATCCCCAACACTAATCGGTCTCCTGTCCTGATTGCTACAATGTATCAGTGCAGGTAAATAATGTCAGCCTGGAGTCAAGGCTACTCAGATCAGAGAATGATCTAAAATTGGTTCAATTGTAACAAAACCTCAGATGTATTAAAGCAGTTCTCTGGTAAGTATGTTTTACCTTTAATCACACTATAATCATTGAAGACTTAGAGGGCTTATTAATATAAGGTTTATAATAAATCTCTCTCCCTACAACACACACTAAACTGAGCACTGCTGCATGTAAACATCGCAGTCCGCACATCCCCCTTTCAGTCTGTGCAATGTGAGGGACACCAGTACATTGCATGACAGGGTTTTTGGTGTGGCCAAGGCTTTCCCTGCTGTAGCAGTGTCAAATATGTAAATAAAGGTGAGATAGTAAATAAATGTTTCCATTCACTGACAGCAAGCAGAAATCTTGAGAAACGCTGTATAATTGAATGTTGGATTCTACAGGAACCAAATAATTTTGATGTAAAGAGGTTTGCTGGGACTTTCATGTTGATAGTCTATCCTTAGGGGGTTAATAAAAGTTAATCAATAAAACTGCACGTACCTCAATATGCACCTTATGTCAGACTGGCAACTCCCCATTATTTACACAAACTACCTCAAAATGGTGACATTGAAAAATACAACTCATCCGGCAAAAAAGAAGCCCTTAGACACTTGTCGAAAAAAAATAAAAAATAAAATTAGGGCTCTTTGAATGCGACGATGAGAAAAACGGAAAAAAATTGTCATTAAGTGTCAAAGTAGGCCGATCATTAAAGGGTTAATAGTCGGATCACAACTCAAAACAGAATTTAAGCGCAGCGTGTTAGATTTTGCGTTTCCATGCTTCACCATTTTCAAGATCCCCGCTACCAGTCAGTGAATGGTAACATTCTTGATAAAGAACCTATAAACCCATTCTGACCTAGTTCTGCTCAAACAGCTGATGGTCTTGTTGCAATGTATCAGTGCGGAGGCTGAATGCCCATCCAAATCATGTCCAGCACTCCTTACAGATAGCGCTCTGATACACTAACAAGCTTAACATGTGAATATCTTGAGGTGGGGGGGGGGGGGGGGGGTTTGCGATTCTCGCAAAATCGTGGCATAAAAACGCGTTTTGACCACGAGGTGTGAACACAGCCTTCGTGTTTATATTCTTAATGCAATAATAACGACTGTGAACAGGAACAGGCGAGCTGTGTATGAGAGCGGGGCTCATTCTCCACGACGCGGCGGCGTTCAGCCAGGAGAGGTGGAACCCGCGCAGTGTAAAAAGCTTAGATACGTCGGTGAAAATTTTTATTTCGTGTTATGTTTTTTTGCTTTTGCAGCATTTTGTACGGCGAAGCAACATATTTGCGAAGACAGTCAGTGGGCTGCGACTGAGGAGATTTAGAGGAAGGGAGCGCAAGTTGCAGGTGACTCATTTCGGCGGGCAGGCGGTCGCTCCAGCATTATACTCCTCCGCAGTCGGTGGACGAGGAAGATGGAGCTTTGTACCAGCCGGTGCAGGGACACGAGAACCAAGAAGATCCGACCTGCTCTGCTTGTCGAAACGTCTCTGACTCAGCACCCACAGCTGATTATTAAGACTAATTCATCACTGTACAATGATTTACAGGGGTCGTCTGTCTAATAGAAATCTTAATCATTGTATGATGAAACAGTCTGCAAATTTCTAATATAGTTTGTGTATTCATTCCTCCCTTTGCTTGCTGTCAGTGAATGGGAACATACTCATGGCTGTATCCTGTACCAGTCCAACTGGCATTCCACATGGCTTGTTACAATTGCATTCAGTCTAGGCAATCCTGTGTGAGATATATGAGAAATCTAAAAACAACAATATATAAAAACTATTTATGTAAATGTGATAAAAAAAAATAAAACTTAATGTCCGGGACAAAACAAAAAAAATTTAACTATTGGTTATGAGTTTGACCATTCTCAGACTGACCAGCTGCATAGACTGGGCGACCTCACTGCCCCCACCCTGTAACATCCCTGTCCAATCACAGACTGACCTGTAATATAGCCTGTGACATCACTGCCCTCACCGTGACATCATCCAACTACAGATTGACCCGTTTTAGATATTTGCGGATACCGTTCCGTATATGCGGATGACTACAGATCCGTATTTACAGATGGATGAAAATACGGTCCTGTTCATGAGGCCTTACCCTGTAACATCCCTGTCCAGTCAGACTAATCTTCGCTAAAGACTGCGTGACCTCACTGCCCTCACCTTTGAAATCATCCAATCACAGACGGACCTGTTTCATAGACCGTGTGACCTCACTAACTGGCTAAATTTAAAAGTCATAGAAAAAAGCACAGGAAATTGACATCTAACAATTATGCGAGTTTTACCCATTTTGTTATTACTCCAATACAAAAAAAACTAATAAATGAAGCAGCTTTACAAGATAGATTCAAACAAAACCTGTGCCGCGCAATTGTGGAATCACGTCCCGTCGTCTTCATAATCTAGACAGTAAGGCTGGATTCACACTGAGTTTTTTGCCGGAGGAAAATCTGCCTCAAAATTCTGTTTGGAATTTTACTCTGCCTGCACGCTGATTTTGGCTGCGTTTATTGCAGCGTTTTTCCCATGATGTCAATGGGAGGTCAGAGGCGTAGATAGGGCATGTCCCTTTTTCCTGCGAGCCAGTTTTTCTGCTCGCGGGAAAAAACCGCCTCTGCCTCCCATTGAACTCAATGGGAGGCATTTTCGGCAGTTTGGCGCATTTTGCACCACGCCTTCCGCAAAAAAAAAACCAACTGTGTGAACTCCCACTAAGCAGGCAGAGGGAAAAGAGTAAAGGTCCTTTTACACGGGCCATTTATTGGGCAAACAGGCATTTATCTGCTGATCGGATCGTTTTAAATGTCCAAAATATTATGATCGTTGGCCTCACATCTTGGTGTGTAAACACGGAGACGCGCTGCCGGCATGATAACGTATGGGGACGAGAGATCTGAGTAACTACCGCTCGTCCCCATCCATAGCTCCGTGTGACAGGAGCAAAAAGTATCTGAAGGCCTCCTACATACGGCCGTAGCTGTGCGTGACATGGACGGGCTGCGGAGGATCATCCGCGGGCCGACCCCATTCATAGACCGCGCACACACAAGATGTGCATTCATTTCAATGAGCCAGAACCACAAACGCAGATCATATAATAACATGTCCTATTTATTTATTGTTTATTCGTGTGCATTCGTCGATTCTGGATAGTATACGGCCGCACAACTACGGTCATGTGCACGGCACCGGACACATGACTGCGGGGTGAGACTGCGGGAGATCATTTCTAGCCTCTAACTAGAGACACAAATCTTCGGAAGAGCTGGAGATACAAAACTGAATTTTTTTATTTTTTTTAAACAATCCTATTTGCAATAAAAATAAATTGGTGGTAAAAGCATGCATACGCTTTAAGCCCTTCTCATACATATTTTAGGCTCAATTGAATAATTATTGAAAAATCTGCAAATCATACAAATATAACATTAACGCAAACAGGAGGGGCTGAAAAAGGGAATCCCACCCATCCTCTGCTTATCTGTTTGGCGTAATCTCAACAGTTAAATACGGACGCTATACGGACGTGCATCCGTATACACAGTAGTGTTGCTACGCAACATGCTGACATCATTCGCATCCTCACTTTTATTTACGGATCCGTATATACGGATGCAATACGAGCCGAATTTACAGACAGTATTTCGGGATAGATGAAAACGTAGTCGTGAGCATGGGGCCTAAACTGGGCCCTCTGACACCTGACCTACCTTCTCCCACTGTCACTGGGCTTCGGCCACTGAGTTACGAGGTGGCCGTGAATACGGAAACAGCAGAGCTTGTGAGCTATGCTGCTTTCGTAGCTCCCGAAAACCATAAAATAAGTTACAGAAATAAAATATTATGGCGCCAACATATTCTGCAGCGCTGTGCAGAGCTCCTCACTTACTGTCCCCATTGGGGCTCACAATCTAAAAATTCCCTATTGGTATGAAATTATAGCTGTGGATATGCCATAAAGGTCTTAGATGGGAATGCCAATTTAAGAATCCGTACAAAAAAAAGTAATGCCATGTATTTACAAAGTGACTGATACAAACTATAAAATGGTGTTCATAGAGAACATGTGATAGGACCGAAAAATCAACCATAAACAGTAACTCCTGCAATGCAAACAGCAGATTGTGGGGCATAAAAAAAACCCTCGTATTAGTTCATCCTGAGCCAATTGGCTTAAAAACCAATATATTATGAAAGTTATTCAGCACAGAACTTTGGACCTAAAAGTGAAAAGATGTTAAAGGTAAATTTTATACTTTTTCTACACTAACTTTGCCAAGCTCTTTCAAATGTTACTGTATATACTGTAGACCCTGTACAGAGCGACCTATACACACACACACACACACACACACACACACACTGTAGATCCTGTACAGAGCGACCTACACAATATTCATCTATAGGTTAGTCACTGGCGTAATACAGATCAGATCTATCTGGGATGGATCCCACTAATTTATCCAGGTTGGAGGAGTAGGATTAACGACCACAGATCCCGATTACTGATCACAATTGTCATCTCCATCATACGAGACTTCCCAGAATTCACAGACACCGCACAATTCACAGGAATTTTGTCTATTTCTGCAGAAGACAGCTGTGCAGATCTGTAGTAGGTTATCAGATGAAGTGTTCTACTGAAACCTCAGCATGGACAGAACACGTCTCGTAGTGTGGGGGCTACATCAGTCAAGACGTAGAGCCAAACCCTGACACAGAACGGTTAGGAATGGGCAGCAGAGATGATCTGGAGAACACCGCACCCCAATCAAGCAGATATTTACAGCATATCAAATCAATATTCATAGAAAAAATCCTTTAATCATGCAGAGTAGTTGGAGGGTGAGTAAATAATTCTAAAAATAATATGTTCCATTCAGGGTCTGTAGAAAGCTGGGTGAAAAACTCCATGCACTGTAATGGTCACCCAGCGTGTATTACCTATAGGAAAAAACTCCGCACACACGGCTGCTGAAGACCAGAGTAACCTGAACAGACAATGGTGATCTCTCGTGGACTAGATACTGCAGTATACTGGACGTGAGGGTTAAAGTCATGCGGCTGGTCAACCTCTGTCCTAGAGGCCACTGATGGACAGCCAGCGGCCGGTTATTTGTACATCACTTCATGTGTCACGGTCAGCTACATAGGCCTTTGATCCTAGTGATTGCATCACAGAGGCGCAGCCCAGGACATTGACAAAGGTGAGAGCCCCTACCTAAAAAGGTCAGACTAGCCGTGGCTAGAAGACGACCGCTGCATCCTCCGGTTACTGCAGCCAAAGACCATATTCTAACGCAGCGGTGGTAAACCTGTTGTGAACCAAAGCCTCCTGCTCTGAGGGCACGCCGGAAGTTGTAGCTGGGAAGCCACAGGTTTAAAGGGGTTCTCCACGAACAGACAATTGATGATCTATCGGAACGGGTCCGACCACCAGACCCCGCACCGATCCGCTGCCTCCGTGCGCCGGATGTTATGAAGGGTATGCAATCGCTGGTGCAGGAAGCAGATGGCTCCGACTAATGCACAGCGGCCGTGCTGCAGAGCTGCCCCTCTGCTCATATTCACTTGCATACTAAAGTACTGCAGCTCGGTCTCTATTCCATGACTAAAGCCATCTGCTTCTGGCATGGACATCCGGGCCCCAGAGGCAGCCGGATTAGCAGATCGGTGCAGAATCCGGGTGTCGGACCCCCACCGATCATATACTGATGACATATCCTGTGGACAGGTCATCAGTTGTCTGTGCCTGGACAACCCCTTTTAAGACCACTGCTCTGGTATATCTGCCCCCACTCATATGCTTATAACACCGGGCAGGACAAAGTGTCAGGTCCTCGGCTAAGCACAGATCTAATGCATACTCTGCTCTTATCACTGTGTGGATGGGGAACAGGCGAGCAGCATGGTAAACTATTTACAGATGTTCCATTAATGAAATCCAAACACTTTCCCAAAAAGAGCAAAAGTGCTCCCAGGATGGATCCGGCACGCACTGCAGACATTGGCCAGAAACTGTATAGACTTTAATGCAATTACGAAGTATTTAACGCCCGAGTGTCTTGTTAAGATTGACGGTTAAAATGCCTCCATATCGGAATGAGAATCACACGATGATATGTGGGAGTCTGATCCAAAAAAGTAACCACAAAAGAAAAAAATATATATTTTTTTTTTCTTTTATCTCAGGGACCATGTCAAATGGGAAAAAGTAAAATTAAAAAATTAACCAGATACAAAGATTCAGGGTCCCAACCACGGTCTAGTGCCACGAGGAAATCTGGGAACATATATGGATTGTGAGCAGACAGAGGACAGGGATGTACAGATCTACTGTAATACAGAAGGTTCTTAAAGGGAAGGTGTCATGATTTTTTTTTTTATCATATTGCTTTTAATAAAATATAAACAAAATGTATTAGTGTTGTCACGTTCTAATTTTTACTGTGTTCAAACTTTTACTTCTCTATGGGGGCTGCCATTTTTTAACGACACATACAGAGATGGAATACGGCACATACAACCCCATAGAGAATGCGAAATGAAGCCATTCCATTCTCAGAAGTGTACGCGCATGCGCCGACACAGACCAAAACGAAGCTCGTTGGCAGAGCAAAATCTGGTGCCATTTTCATGTGGACCGGAAGCTGCTGCCGGACAGTAAGATGACGACTTCCGGCCGCGGCTTCCGGCCATATGTTCAGGCACAAGGAATAGGAGCGTAGACCAGCGGAGGCGGCAGGTAATTTATGTTACTGTATGATGTGTGTATTATGTTCGTGTGATACTGTCTGCTGAGCCCTGTATCTAATCCTCCTACACCGTGCATTCGCTCAGAAAATGGCGGCACACAGTGTAGGAGGTTTGAAGATTCAAACCCTTCCTTCTCCTGGCACTAGCCAGAATAAGGGAGGGGGGATTGTGTGAGGACACTAGAGCGAGTGTGTCTACCCAAAATTTGCAGCATAAGTCAATGAGGTTGCTTTACCACAGTGACCATGCTGCAATTTTGGGAACTGCTCCCTCTAGTGCCCAGAACACAGAAAGGTTATAAATTAGATTTCCAGACTTGTGAAAAAATTAAAACAGTGTAATCACTCAAATACTAAATTGTTTAACTGAAAAAAATAAAATAATTTAGAGCGACACATTCCCTTTAAGATCTACCGTGATAGAAATGCCTTTTTCACACAGAAAATAAGAGAGTCTTTTGAGGCCATACATTGTACTTGTACTTGGTGCCATTTCTCACCATGTTTTTGATTTCTCATGAGCACACACGTCCCAATCACATTAATCTGCAAATGTTTTCTAAAAAAAAAGCTGGAGCAAAAACACAGTATCTGTTCATAGAAGAATGATAAACAAGACAGAGGTTTCCTGTGGACCATGGTGACAATTTTTGCTACTTTAGTCCAAAACTTTGTGACTGAAGTTCCCTTATTGCTGAGCAAAGGCATGAGTGATCTAATATCTAACTAAACTGTACAGCGTAAAGCAAAGAAGTCGTACCTTGTATAAATTCTACCGAGTGGTGGACCCCAGCAAGAGTTGTCCGTATATGATCAGTCTGTCAGCAGCAGTGACCTGAAACGTAATAAACATCTAATTATACATTAGTCTGATATACTCGAATGCTAGTCCACCTCTGACGTACAGCTCACATATAGCATTCAAATACAAACATTGTCACTGTGTATATACATTACATTACTTATCCTGTACTGATCCTGAGTTACATCCTTTATTATACTCCAGAGCTGCGCTCACAATTCTGCTGGAGGAGTCACTGTGTACATACATTACTTATCCTGTACTGATCCTGAGTTATATCCTGTATTATACTCCAGAGCTGCACTCACAATTCTGCTGGTGGAGTCACTGTGCACATACATTATATTACTGATCCTGAATTACATGTTGTATTATATTCCAGAGCCACATTCACTATTCTGCTGGTGGAGTCACTGTGTACATACATTACTTATCCTGTACTGATCCTGAGTTACATCCTGTATTATACTCCAGAGCTGCACTCACTATTCTGCTGGTGGAGTCACTGTGTACATACATTACATTACCTATCCTGTACTGATCCTGAGTTACATCCTGTATTATACTCCAGAGCTGCACTCACTATTCTGCTGGTGGAGTCACTGTGTTCGTACATTACTTATACTGTACTGATCCTGAGTTACATCCTGTATTATACTCCAGAGCTGCACTCACTATTCTGCTGGTGGAGTCACTGTGTTCGTACATTACATTACTTATACTGTACTGATCCTGAGTTACATCCTTTATTTCACTATTCTGCTGGTGGAGTCACTGTGTACACTGTGGCTTGAAAATGCTTCCATTGAGGAAGTGAAACGTTGCATTTGCTGGGTGAATAAATGTCACATTTTTGTTGTGCTGCTTCTTTGCGCTTTTTTTCTTGTGTACATATATGACATTACTTTCACCACATATACTTGCCTTGCTGTATATATCACAGAGACGCTACAGAAGTGACAGGATTCTGAATACACATCACGTCCTGGCTGGAGGTGATGTCTATTCATTGTCAGGACACTGCAGTAATGTTATAGTGTGTTTATGTGGCTGCACATAGTGATATAACTATATCGCTATGTGCTGTGTAAATGAATGGAGAGAAGTGTATGACACTGATTGGTCAGCGTCATACACTTCTCTCCACAACTCCCACTTGGCCAAAAAGTAAAACACGCCCAGTTCATTAAGAAACTCATTAGCATAAAGCTAATATAGGTCATAACTGCGTCAAAAATGATCGTTTTTTCTAAATAAAAAATACTGCCGTTCTCTACATTACAGCGCCGATCACATCATTTACAATATAGGCTACATATAATGTGGTGACAGAGACTCTTTAAAGAGGCTCTGTCACCAGATTATAAGTGCTCTGTCTCCTACATAGTCTGATCGGAGCTGTAATGTAGAGAACAGAAGTGGTTTTTATTTTGAAAAACTATAATTTTTGAGCAAGTTATGAGCAATTTTAGATTTATGCTAATTAGTTTCTTAATGACCAACTGGGCGTGTTTTTACTTTTTACCAACTGGGTGTTGTACAGAGGAGTGCATGAGGCTGACCAATCAGTGACCAATCAGCGACCAATTAGCGTCATACACTTCTCATTGTTCCAGCCCAGCATGATCCACAGCACAGTGTGATTGTGCAGTGAAAGAAGCTGGGCTGGAACAATGAGAAGTGTATGACGCTGATTAGTCACTGATTAGTCACTGATTGGTCAGCGTCATACCCTCCTCTGTACAACGCCCAGTTGGTCATTAAGAAACTAATTAGCATAAATCTAAAATTGCTCATAACTTGCTCAAAAATTATCGTTTTTCAAAATAAAAACCACTGCTGTTCTCTACATTGCAGCTCCGATCAGACTATGTAGGAGATAGGGCACTTATAATCTGGTGACAGCCTCTTTAAGTAATTTTTATCTCTGCTTTACCGAAAACTGATTTATGAGTGAATGTAAAGAAAATGAGTGCAGGAGGCAGGGGGGGGGTGGAGAAATGTCTGATAATTGGAGAAAGCAGCATCTTTCTTTTTAATATAAGATATATTACAAAGCTTCTCATATTCACTTGTGCCAAAAATTTATTGGAAAAAGTTGAAAGAATGGTTACACTATAAGGCCTCATGCCCACGACCGTAGTGTTTTTCTGGTCCGCAAATTCCAGGACCGTGTTCCGTGAAATGTCCTCCGCAGTTCATCCATATGTAATCCGCAAAATGCGGATGAAAAAAAAAAAGCCTAGGTAAAACAGGACGACGACAGAACTCAATCCCGGTCGTCGCCTAGCAACACTTCCGCAAATCCGCAAACTGCGGTTGACACACGGAGGTGTACCCGTATTTTCCACGGGCCCATTGACTTCTATGGGCATGTCCGCATCGAATTTGTGGGCCGTAATAAGACATGTCCTGAGTTTGTGCGGCACGGATTTGCGGACATGCGGGGACCCGTGAAAACACGGATAGTGTGTATGGGCCCATAGAAATGAATGGGTCCGCAATTCTCCCGTGGATTTTCGGGGGAATTGCGGACGCAAAAACGCGTTCGTGTGCATGGGGCCTAAGCCTTGCTCTTATATTGCTATAAGACGACTGTTAGGGTATGTTCACATTGAGAATTTTGAGGCAGATTTGGACTTGCCTGCACTCTATGCAGCGTTTCTCAGCCACGGCCATTGAGCACCACGGCAAAAAAACAACAACGGAAACTGCTTTCTCTGCTTCACATTGTCGTCAATGGGAGTTGAAACAAACGCCTGAAGAGCATGACACTTTGTTCCCCACAAGTGTTATTTTACCGCACCAAAAAACGGTCAAACTCGCCTCACATTGATTTCAATGGGAGGCCATTTTGGCAGATTTTTTGGCACAATTTCCACGTCAAAAAAAACTGTGTGAACTAGGCCTTAGGAGTAATACGGAGCCCCACTAAAGTGTGAACGTCAGGCTGAAGGAGGAGGTGGTTGTGGGTAAATATGGGTTAAAGAATATGGAATCAGTTATGCAATATTGATGGCTCAGTAACATTAGGAATGGGGGGGGGGTTGCAGAAGAGAAATTGATATTTTTTTGCATATGGATGATTAAGCCAGGGGACATTTGAAATCGCAGGAATTACGACAGTGAAATGTAAAAATCGATGGCGTCATGTTGTAACGCGTCACAAAAATGCAAAAAAATTAATAAAATAAAAGTACACAGAAAATCTGTGCTAGCGCCATTATTTTGAATATTATGTTCATTTATTAGTTCTCATTCATAGCAGCAGCAACTCATCATGGATGGGATCTGCAGGGGCAGTGAAATTTTGTATATCAAGCACGAAAAAAGGACTAATATACAGAATGAAGTACTCTAGTACTAAATAAGCATTTAAAAAAATCCCTTGTATGAACCGTACAGACTGCACCCTGCTGGACATAAGGTGACATTACAGGTCCCAGCAGCATTCCATGGAATATCGCCAGGTACCACCAGACGTCACCCCACAGAGAACACAGTGTACTAGAGTATAATGGACAGACACAAAACAGACAAGCACACCGTCATTGTCACCAGCTCAATCCAAATCCACATCTGGTCACTTAGACTCTAGTTTGCAGAATATAACAGGGGGAGTGATTATATCGCAATTCTCCTATATAATGGGATTGCTAGACACAATACAAAATTGCTACAAATGTGTCGAGGGTAAACAACACTTACAAAGAGTTTCCTTCTTGTTGTTTAGGGGAGTTTATAATCTGCCAATTGGATTCAGAGAGTTGGAAATCAGAACGAGAGGCAGTAGGGAACCTCCAGAGGGCCCGCCATGTTCTTAAATTACTCCCATAGATAATTGGAGCGATCGTGGTGATAAAATTTAGAGGATTGATATGTAACGAATACTATTTTGCACTGTTAAACAAGTTTCTGGATGCAGCCTGCAGTGTAAAGAATGGAGGTTTTCAATCTATTGGAAATGGCTACGTCCAGAGACATACATAGATCTCTGCTGTATTACTGGTATAAAATTAGTCTTACTCATGTAATATAGTGTATAGCAGAACATCCAGTATAGACTAGAGGAGAACTATATGTATAAGTGTATCAGACAGGAACCACAATGTAACCATGGTAAATAGACAACCCCTCCATTCTTTACACTGCAGGCTGCATTTAAAGAACTAGAAAAAAAACGCAAAATAGGCAAGATTTATATTATTACGTGAATGAGGGGAATTTATTACGAGTTCTGCGGCAGTCACAAATGACACAATTCACAATTTCAGAAAGAATTTGAATTATAAGCCGTATACGACACTTTCTAGAAAGTGGGCAGAGCTTACCAGAAAGGGCAGGGCCACCCTCCGCCTGACAAATTTACGCCGGAAACTGGCGTAAACGGTCGCGGATATATAGACCCGCTCGTAACTGGTGTATATTTCCCTTTCTGGCAAGCAGCTATACAAAAATGTGCCTATTTATTAAGAGGCGACCTTCATACGGGGACTAGTATAAGAAACGCCAGTCCTCATACATTTCCCTTAAGGATTTTCTGATTTCAGGACTAAAAAGTTTTAATTATAAGAACGTTTTATACCCCTCTACAGTTCTGAGTGTGAAGACAGAAGTGTAGGTCAATGTCAGCACAAGTTACCCATTAACGTTATTTACCGGCACATCGGAGATGGATGTCTGGCAGGTCAATGTTCCTGATCATACAGGTAATGTCATGTTCCCTGAGTGACATTATAGATGTGCCAAGGTTTCTGTGTCATCCCCCGTCCCAATATGATGTGACCACTAACCATCGGTTCTCTCATTGAGAATCTACTGCAAAACCCAAAATAATTTATTTTTTAGGCTTTGTTCACACTTGCATTGTGGTTCCAGAAACTACGATGCCAAGCTGGAAACGCAGCATGACGGATACCAGCAGTGGCGGAAATGCACCATTGACTTGACGATGGGGTCCGTCAGGTTCCATCGTGGTGACAGTTGTTTTGACGGGGGGGAAAAAAACAAAAAACGCTGCATGCAGCATTATTTTTCACATCAGATTCAACAGAATTTAATTCTCCGACGCAAACAGAACGGAAGTGTAACTGATAAGGCTTCGTTCACATCTGCGTTGGGGTCCTGTTCTGACGTTCCGTCAGAGCTTTCCGTCAGAACGGGACCCTGAACAGACACAAACTGACACGAACGGACACCAGAGGTTTCCGTTTCCATCACCATTGATTTTCCATCGTTTTGCCAGAAGCAATAGCGCAGTCGACTACGCTATTGCTTCTGGCAAAACGACGGAACTGGTGCACAACAGAGACAAACGGAAACCATTGGCACCGGATCTTTCACCATTGAAATCTGGTTTCCGTTCGTCTCAGTTTGTGTCTGTTCAGGGTCCCGTTCTGACGGAAACCTCAGACGGACCATCGGAACGGGACCCCAACGCAGATGTGAACGAAGCCTAACAGCAATACAATAAAAGAAACTAGAAAATAATTGTATTTTTAACCTTTCACTAAGGCTCTATTCACATTATGTTTTACCATTACATTTGGAATTACCGCCATATACAGCAAACATATTCATAGGGATCCATTGAGCAAGTGTAAACGCGTGTCCATTAGGCACGTGCAGAGCCGGTATGTGTAAACGTCTGCTCCGGGGAACCTGGATGTCCATGCAGGACAGGTCAACCTGCATTTAAAAAGGACCGACTTGTAATGCTACATATCCCCTGCAGCGACTAGCAGCCTGGTAAAGACTCTCTTACAGAATACAGGCTGTGGTAATTGGTATCTGCAGAGAAGCGACGGGACATTAGATCCCCTCACAGAGGTACAGGAGTATTATCGGAATCTTTCCCACCTGCAGGAGCAGCTATTCCAATAATGAGGGGATATATACGTCATTGCTTACAACGCATTTCCTAATACAACAGTAAAATCGTCTCCAAAGCGGAGCGTCACTAACCAGAGGAGGAGCAGGGATTTAATAGATTCTCTTGCATCCATTTAAAGGCAGTAATGTCTCATAAAACGTTGGTTCCCTAATATCTCAGCCAGAAGATCGGTCTGAACATGAGGTTCTATTCAGAGATTTATTTACTACATCACGTTTTTCAGTGGAACGAGTGATTTCTGGCAGGGCCTTAACACTCCAGAGAAAGCGAGAAGATGGCGCAGAAAGGAGCGGGGGAGGGGCTGGTCATACACAGGTCAAGGTATCACAGGTAGTAGGACAACACTGACCTTAACCTTTTGGGCTTTATTTCATATCTGCATGAACGTCACATGATTGGTGGTTGGAATAAGTACGATGATGTCATAAAGTGAGGTCATAAAGTGTGTAGCAGGTTAGTGTGTGATTAGATGATGTCATCACAGGGAGAAAGCAATACAATTACACAACAGATCAATCAGTGATCGGCTGAAAGTGTGAACGTTTTTTTTTTAATTTTAAAATACAAAGTCACAGCACAATCAAGGAGGCCTCCTAACACACAAAAATAGGCTGTGGATAGATAGATATTATATACACACTATAATAACCAAGAATCCTCTCCACCCTACACCCGACTGGAGGAAAGGAGAAAAAAATCCACATATCTTGGCAATTTTTTTTTAAATAACTTGGAAAACCCCATTAACTGTTGTAATTGAGATGCCAAAAGATAAGCTAGAAAATCGGGTACTGCAAAACCACCTGAACTGGAAGGCAAAGTCTAGCATATTTAATGTGGGGTCCAAAACCCCTCCATATTAGATTGGAAGCCATTATAAAAAAATTAGGCACCCAAACCAGTGCATTACCAAAAGCATGAAGTACCGAAGGCAGAATTACCATCTTAACCAGATCTTTACGTGAGGCAAAATGGGACAATATTCTATTCCAGATCTTAACCTTCTGCCTCAAAGTTCCAAATACTGGATGGCTGTTCACATGCACATAATCTGTCAATACTCCAGATTTTTATACCCAAGTATTGTATGGCAATCTTATGCTACAAAATTAGGATCAAAGTCCATTAACTGGTGTCAAAGGTTAAGTGCAGTGAGGTCACACAGACTATGTAGCTGGTCTGTGATTGGCTGGTGATGTCAAAGGTTAAGTGCAGTGAGGTCACACAGACTATGTAGCTGGTCTGTGATTGGCTGGTGATGTCACAGTGTGAGGGAAGTGAGGTCACAGTGTGAGGGAAGTGAGGTCACAGTGTGAGGGAAGTGAGGTCACAGTGTGAGGGAAGTGAGGTCACAGTGTGAGGGAAGTGAGGTCACAGTGTGAGGGAAGTGAGGTCACAGTGTGAGGGAAGTGAGGTCACAGTGTGAGGGAAGTGAGGTCACAGTGTGAGGGAAGTGAGGTCACAGTGTGAGGGAAGTGAGGTCACAGTGTGAGGGAAGTGAGGTCACAGTGTGAGGGAAGTGAGGTCACAGTGTGAGGGAAGTGAGGTCACAGTGTGAGGGAAGTGAGGTCACAGTGTGAGGGAAGTGAGGTCACAGTGTGAGGGAAGTGAGGTCACAGTGTGAGGGAAGTGAGGTCACAGTGTGAGGGAAGTGAGGTCACAGTCTATGCAGCAGGGCAACGTGTGGTTATATTTTATCATACAACTATCTTTAAAAGTTCGTAGCTGACCCCAGGAGATGATGCGGCAGCTGAGGCGTTTATGTCCATCTATGCAATAAACTTACCAAAAATGTTGATTTCACATTTATTAAGCCAATTCATTTATTTAAAAGGAGTATTTGTGATAATTGGCCCCCCGTCTGCATCATCGTGGACAGGAATCGATGCACATCTAGTCTCCCAGCTCCATTATCCCGCCAGTTCCCAGTAAACGTCAGGGGTGTTACTCTGGCTCAGCCTCGTCATGGGAAGTAAGAGATTCATGCGAGAGGAACGTCTATTATTCTGTAAGCGGCATCCAATTATTTCTCAGACTAAGTGAACACAAATGGTGCAGACCTTTCCAACCCTGGCAGCGTTGCCACTCTGACTGCCATGCAGGGTGGCTGGGAATAATATACTATAAATACCTTATACAACCCTAAAATCACTCCCATGTTTGGTAAATAAATTCTAGCACATAGTGCCTGGCAGGAGGACAACACTGACAGAGGTTTCTGTGACGCTGCGAACCACAAAAAGATTCACCTGACACCCTCAGTACACACCAGGGACTTAGAGGTTGTCTGGGCATGTGGCGGTTTTTCATTCGGATGACCTTTCCACAGGATAGGTCCTCAGTATATGATCGGTGGAGGTCCGACACCCGGACCCCGCACCGATCAGCTGCTTCAGCTGCCTCTGGGCATCGGATGTTATGCAGTGTTCAGTGCCAGAAGCAGAGGGCTCCATACACTGCATAGCGGCCGTGCTGCAACTCACTGGAGTACTATTCACTGGAGTACTGCAGCACGGCCGCTATACTGTGACCGGAGCCATCAGCTTTCAGCATGAACATCCGGTGCCTGGAGTCAGGCGGAGCAGCTGATCGGTGCGGGGTCCGGTCATATACTGATTACCTATCCTGCGGATAGGTCGTCGGTATGAAAAACGGTCCTGTGCCCGGACAACCCTTTTTAATGCCAGACATTAATAAAGGATTTTCTGGTTCTATGTAAACAAAACAAAAAAAAACAAAGCTGAAAGGACGATTCCCACCTTAGACATTTTCGGCATATCAACGTGGCAGATGAGGGTCACAGCTCTGCACTGGGACAGAGATCTGGTATCAGATATTTATGGCATACCCCGTGGATATTTCATAAATGTGTAAGGTCGCGTTAACCCTTTATTGTGTCTGCAAACTTTTAATAGAGTTTGTATTTCAATTCCTTACCATTTCCAAAAGATCTCTGCTTGCGGTCAGTGCATGAAGACATCTCTGTTTACATTCAAAAGCTTAAAATTTCAACCTGCTCGCACAGCTCACTGCCATTCAGTATGCAGACATAACCCTGCCAAACATAAAGGAGACTCGTTTAGTATCCTGTTATGGGAACTTGCAGTATCCGAAGCTTCTTTGTAATACAATTGTATACGTAAGACATATGACAAACAACGTGATGAGAGCCGACCAGACACTGTTCAATTCTCCACTTGCACTTATTACAGAATATAATATGATTCGTTTGTCTGTAGCAAGGAACAGGTTAAGGCCTAGTTCAGACCTGCGTCGGGTCTTTCCGTTCTGCTCCGTCAGAGGAGCAGGACAAGGGAAAACGGAAGCGACGGTTCCATTGCACCACGGACATCACCAGTGGCAGATGGAACCCATTGATTTTAATGGTTTCCGTCAAGGAGTCCCTGGTTTTACTATAAACCATAGCGCAGTTTCCTAATCATGGCCGAATCTGTGATGGAGGCTCCTAACGGAATAAAGGCTAAGCTGGCCATACACTAATGAAAAGTTGACCCCCATGGAATAAAAAAAAAATAAAAAAAAAAATAAAAAAGTTAACTTGGCCAACAAAACACAGACACCTAAAGGCAGACAGAAGAGATGAGCGTGCTGTGTGAGGCT
This sequence comes from Rhinoderma darwinii, assembly GCF_050947455.1. Classification (NCBI taxonomy): domain Eukaryota; kingdom Metazoa; phylum Chordata; class Amphibia; order Anura; family Rhinodermatidae; genus Rhinoderma; species Rhinoderma darwinii. The sequence goes on along the minus strand of NC_134699.1, from coordinate 1,665,102 downwards.
AGAGCGCCACCTTGTGTACAGAGACGGATCACTACAGGGTATGTTCCAGATATTGGCTTAAAAATACATACATTTAAAAAAAATAAAAAAAAAAAAACACAAAAAAACAAAAACGGATAACCCACTAACTTCCACCACCACAAGACCCAACATAAGAACATTTAGACCTCATGCACACGACCGTGCCGTAATTAAGGTCAGTAAAAGCCGCGCGGGCGGGTTACCGAATGTAACCTGTGGACCTCGCTCACATTAAAAAGTATTTAACTATTTTTTGCGGGTCATTTCTACGACCCGGAGACCTAATCGTAATTAAACGGGCGGGTGTCCACGGACGATAGAAATCAACAGGTCAGTATTTTATCTTTAATTATGGATCCATAATTGCGAATAAAGATTACAATTGTGTTCATGAGGCCTGAGGGTGTAACAACACGTGTAGGTTTTGATGCAGTTTTCTAGAACGCGTTCAAACTTTGCCGTCATATTGCAGTGAGAGGTACATTTCACCAAATCGCTGCAATACTAGGTGACTTTTTGTATCCCCTCCATGCGCATGCAAATACAAGCTAATACTTGTACGGCGCTTGTTAGGGTCTGTTCACACGCAGTGGTTTCAGACGTAATTTGGGTTTTTTACACCTCGAATTACGCCTGAAAAAACGGCTCCATTTCGCCTACAAACATCTGCCCATTGCTTGCAATGGGTGTTACGGTGTTCTGTTCCCACGAGGTGTCATTTTACGCGTCGCTGTCAAAATACGGCGCGTAAAAAGACGCCCGTGAAAAAGAAGTGCATGTCACTTCTTGGGACGTTTTTGGAGCTGTCATTTTTCATTGACTCTGTTGAAAAACAGCTCCAATAACAGCCGTAAAATACGCAGCGAAAAACGCGAGTTGCTACAAAAACGTCTGAAAATCAGGAGCTGTTTTCGCCTGAAATCAGCTCAGTATTTTCAGACGTTTTTTGCTAAGCGTCTGAACATACCCTAAGGGTATGTTCACACGTGCACGTCCGTTACGGCCGAAATTACAGAGCTGTTTTCAGGAGAAAACAGCCCCGTCATTTCAGCCGTAACGGCATGTGCAGGCGCTTGAACGCCGCGTCCATTACGGACGTAATTGGCGCTGCTTTTCATTGGAGTCAATGAATAACGGCTCCAATTACGCCCCAAGTAGTGACAGGTCACGTCTTTGACGCGGGCGTTCTATTTACGCGCCATCTTTTGACAGCGGCGCGTAAATATACGCCTCGTGTGAACAGACAAACGTCAACCCATTGCTTTCAATGGGCAGATGTTTGTCAACGCATTCAAGCCGTAATTTCGGACGTAATTCGGGGGTTAATATGCCCGATTTACGTCCGTAATTAGTGTGTGTGAACATACCCTAAGTGTCTGCGCAGGCATGGGTGGCTTTGGACTCCGCAAATACAGGATTGTAAATTCCATCATGGAGCTACGATACTTTACACACCCGCCCTTCCGCAGGGCACGTTGCAGATCAGATCGGGGATACACAATTTCTGAAGGCATCGTATGAGTAATATTACTTTTTCATTGTTAGGGCAAAATACATCTAGAAAGTGACCGACCCCTTTAATATATCTTTATAGTGGAAGGAGCTCCAGTTTTCTGATACAAAGCTCCAAATCCCCTACATAAAGAATAAAAATCTTAGCAACCTGCTGCCACCACTATTGACATCAGGGGGAGATCTATCACAACTAGTACAAGGCTAAAGTGGAGCAGTTGTCAATACAGGGCGCGCTCTGGTTCTGGGAAGTGTTTTTACACCAGATATGTTATTCCATATATTTACAAAGGCACACGACCGTATTGGTCTTGCGGTTCGCAAAACCACGGTTCTATTGCGGTCCGCAAAAGAACCCCTTGTGGATCCGTGTCTCATAGATCCACAACAATTCAACAGTCTTGATAAATTCGCAAATCCGAACCATAAAATAACTTGTCCTGAGTTTTTTCAGTCCGGATTGGCGGCCCCTTAATCAATCCGTGTAAATCACGATCATGTGCATGGGACCATACAAAAGAATGGGTCCGCAATTTATCTGCAAAAATGCAGATAAATTGCAGCCACAAAAATATTGTCGGGTGCACGAGGCCTTAGTCATCTATTTGCACACATTTTACCCATATATCATAGCTCCCAACCATTCAGCGGGACAGTTCCGGATTGCTGGTAGTGTCCCGCTGTCCCAGGCGGCCAGTGGTGTGTCCCGCTGTCAACTTTATCAACATCCTCAGGACGTCAGCTCCCTGCTTCAGCAGTAGTACAGAGGACTTCCCAGGCACAGCGCTCCAGGCGATGCTCTGGCTGGGGATTCCGCTGCTAGCGGGAACCCCTGACGTCACTTTCCATATATGAAAAGTGACTCCTCATGGAGCGGAATCCCCGGTCAGAAGAGGTAACCCCTGACGTCACTGTCCATATATGGACAGTGGCATCAGGGGCTCTTCCTGGAGTGGAATCCCCAGCCACAGCGTTGGATATGCTCTGGCTGGGGATTCCTCTCCTAGAGGGAGTCCCAAAGGTGCCATCTATAGGGGGTGGTGCCATCTACAAGGGGGGTGGCACAATCTACGTGGGCACTGCGGCACTTTATACGTGGGTGCAGGCAGTTAAGGGGGCATTATAGTGTATGGTGACAGCTAAGGGGGCATTCTAGTGTATGGTGGCAGCTAAGGGGGCAACAGTGTGTGGGAGGCACTATGAAAGCATTATACCGTGTGGGCTTAACTAGGTGTGTATGGGTGTGGCTTAAAAAAAACAAAAACTTGCCTCGTGTCCCTCTTTGCAAAACTTGAACTTTGGGAGGTATGTTCACATCTGCGTCAGAGCTCCGTTCCGACTGAGTCCTGAGTGACGCAAACTGAAACCAAAAGGTTTCCCTTTCCATCACCATTGATTTCAATAGTGACTAATCCCGTGCCAATGGTTTCAGTTTGACTTCGTTGTGCAAGGGTCCAGTCGTTTGGATGGGATAAATACCATAGTCGACTGCGGTATTGATCTTGTCAAAATGATGGAACCCTTGCACAATGGAGACAAACAAACCATCGCTACCGGATCAGTCACCATTGAAATCAATGGTGGCAGAAACATTTGGTTTTAGTTTGTGTCGGTCAGGGCTCCTCTCCGACGGAAAGCTCAGACGGAACGTCGGAACGGAGCACTGACGTAGATGTGAACGAAGCCTAAAACATCTAAAAGGAACAATAGACAGAGAACGGCAAGAAATCTCACGCCGTAAACGGTCACTTAGACAGAACGCTGCCATTCATCAGTGTGAACAAAGTCAGCATTCATAGACATACCAGGGACTGGTGTTCTTAAGGCAGGAGACAGACTTCTATTGTCAGGTACAGTAGCAGCGACAGGTGCCACCGCTCTCATCCACGCCAAGGTTTTACAGTTGACTTCACCAGGAAGCAGTCCTGTTGTATCTACCATCAGGTTGGAAGCTTTTCTTATGTACAGTAAACATAGCTTAAATTACAAAATCTGCCCCTCACAGTCAATCACGTGGCAAGAAAGAGGAGGGGCTGACAACTTCAGTTGTCAGACAACCAAGCTGCACGGAAAAACCTAAAAAGGTACTAAAGGGCAATAGGGCACCTTTTCTAGCTTTTCACTCCATGCTGCCACAGATCAGGCGTTCAGTGTAAAGGAGAAATCGAAGCAACAGAGATGGCAAGATAGAGCAGGGACTATGCATTTGTATAAAGCTTAGGTGACCTTGCATCCATCTAGAAGAGATACGCTTTATGACCTACACCTATAACCTACAGATCTCATCATGTTTAACAATATGACCTGCAGCCACCAGGGGGAAACAAAATTCTTAAAATTTTACTACAGTCTTAACCTAGGTCATTCATTAGGTTGTTTGTAAAGGTGCTGTGTTCAGCTTTGATGCAGCAGAAGGGCTTTTAATGCTTTTTTCCACTGGACTCGTTTATGTTTTGAAAGTTTCTAGCGTAGATTGCTGTATTCCATCCAATGCACAAAAAAAGTTTTTAGAAATATCCCACATGTGGCTCTAGTGCCCTAATAAACTGAAGCACCGGCCTCAGAAGCAAAGGAGCACCTTGTGGATTTTGGGGCCTCCTTTTTTTTTAGATTTAAATTTTAGGCACCATGTCAGATTTGAAGAGGTCTTGCGGTGCCAAAACAGTCGAAACCCCCAAAAAGTGACCCCATTTTGGAAACTACACCCCTCAAGGAACTTATCTAGGTGTATAGTTAGCACTTTAACCACACAGATATTTTGCTAAATATATTGGCATTAGCCTGTAAAAATTAAAATCTACTTTTTTGTCTGAAAAAACGGAAATTTTTAATATTTACAAGAGGAATAAAGAAGAAAAGGCACCCCAACATTTGTAAAGCATGGTCTCCAGATTACAGCACTACCCCATATGTGGTAATAAACTGCTGATTGGACCCACGGCAGAGCTCAGAAGGGAAGGAGCGCCATTTGGATTTGGGAGCACAGATTTTGCTGGAATGGTTTTCGGTGCCATGTCACATTTGTCACGTTTGCCAGGGGCAGCTAGTATACACTTCAGTGGTGTCTGACCATCAGACACCAGTGCCGTCACTGTGATCTACACACCAGTGGGGCTTGTTATGTATACTGCAGTGTGTACTAGCTGCCCCAGCTGTGAATGAATATACACCTCTGAAGATACATCCAGACAAAGGGATGTTGAAACGCGTTAGGTGTCTTACAAATGCAATAGTAGAGAAATCACATCCTCAATAACTAGTCCAGGCAGGGTACAGCTATATCGGCTCTGTTAATCTAGGTTAGGTATATCGTTACATTGAGGCGGCTAGGCTATAGTTACTTGATCCCTGCTTGGTTAGCCTGATATTTTGAATTTTTGGCTAGGTTAACCCAGATTTAAATTTAACAAAATTAAAGAGATTTTAGCAGTCCTATTTCAGGCGGTATCTATCTTATTTAGCATAGAGGACGCAAATTTATGCAATCAGATTTATATGAATTTAGTATTGTAATACATGTATTTAGTGACTAGTAAGATGTGATGCAGGCTGGCGCTGGACTAATGAGCAGCGGCGCCGGCCCTGAGGACCGAGAACATGGAGAGCGCACTGCAAAGCACCCCGCCATGTTCTGTCTTCAGTGCAGCATCTCCCGCATCCCTTCATGCTGATCGCGCAGACAGAACAAGTGTGCGGGCGTGATCAGGAATTGGGCAATGACTAATACACAGCCACAGGGGAGATAAGAGAAACCTCTGATCTCCACCACTATCCCATTGAACGACACGATCAAAACAGATGGCGGCATTCAAGGGGAAAATGAGAAGTGGGAACCCCCCCTTTAATCGAGTCACAGGGAACCCTGGTGACACTATTACCATATATGGACAGACAGCCCAGGGTCCATTGAAGTACCAGATTTCTGGTTAGGGTATATAGAGTGATGCCCTAATAACCGCCTGTGTACTATCAGTGTATAGATATATGCCAGGACATTAAAGCTGAAAAATCTAAATCAAAATGGAAAAATAAAAATCTTTAGTAAAGAATCACACAAATACACGTTTTTTTACACTAAAATATAAGATCTAATACATAAATAACACATATTTGGTATTTTCGTGACCGTAATAACCTGCACAACAAATTTATAGTGCAATTTATGATGATCGGTGAAAGCTGAAAAAAATACAACATAAAAACTGTTTTTTCTCTATATTTGTGCCAAAATAAAAATGTCTATAAAATTAAAACGTTAATGAAGTGTAGCAAAAAGGCAGCTTCAAAAAGTACAACTCGTCCCGCAAAAAACAAAGTCTCATACAACTACGCCGAGCAAAAAATAAAAGTTATGAACGGCGGGACGCAGAGAGGAAAAATTAAAAAAAAATATCCTGTCTTCAAATATCGTTTTGGTATCGAGAATCGTGGTTACACGAAACCGAAAATCTGGTATTGTGACAACCCTACAGAGACGCACGGTGAGGTCTTACAGGATTAGAAAAAGGGGGTCTGATATCTTCGCAGCAGCAGCACTCGTCTCAATGTGCTGTACTGGCCGCTAATGCAGTACAGTTGTATCAGTCACCATAGGACGCCGTGTTAAATATAAACATACTGCGGTAAACTTTTATTCTCTCTTTCCTAGGAGTCCTGTCAGGATTTACTCAAAAATTCTGTTTCAAATCATACAAAACTAATGCATCAGAGAGCTCGGCACCCCTCCCTCAGTCACACGCTGCGTTCAGATATCGCTCCATGTGCTCATATTGTGCGTCCGAGAGGCTCGCAGCTTTTCTCCACGATACATTGGAGTACGCCACAATTTAAATCTAAAGGATTCCATATGAAAACATTGCAAAAAACCATCTGTGCTGGTGTATAAATGAGGCATATGGAGGTGCAGTGTGAGCATATACAGCCAGTCTATGGGTTCTGTATTCCAGATTCTTATTACATATAATACGGCGGAGTGCCTAGGACTTCAGTCTACAGCTCATATTTTTTGCCGGAGAACAGCAGAACTGGAGGATAAAAGTTTTAGACCTCACGCACACAGCTGTATTAGGCCCTGTTCACACAGTTTTTTTTGCAGGCAGAAAAATAAACCTGCCTCGGAGAACACGCAAAATTAAAAACTGCTGTAAAATACGGAGGCTTTTCAGCCGTTTTAAAATCAAACTTTTTTTTTTTGCCATTTTTGGAGTTGTTTTTCTATTGACAATGAAAAACTGCTACAAAAACAGCTCAAGAAGCGACAAGCACTTCTCTTTACGGGGTGTTTTTTTTACAAGCCGTTTTCGCAAATGGCCGCGTGAAAAAAAAACATCCCGTCTGAACCAAACAGCGTTTTTCCCATTGAAATCAACGGGCAGATGTTTGGAGGCGTTCAGCTTCCGTTTATCGAGCTGTTTACGCCCCAAAAGACACCTGAAAATAAGCCGTGTGAACATAGCTTTAGGAATTTTCAGGCAGATTTTGACCTGGCTGCGCTTTATTCACCCGTAGCCATTGAAGCAAATGCAAAAACGCTGTGAAAAACACGCTGAAACAAGCGCCGCACGTTTTTTCTGCTTTGCATTGATTTTAATGGTAGGTCAGAGGCGGAAACCGCGGCAAAGAACGCAGCTCTTCTTTTTTTTTTTTTCTTCCTACGAGTGGCTAAAAGCCGCAGGGGCAAAAAAAGCGCCTATGCCTCGCATTGAAATCAATTTTTAGCAGTTTCCAAGTCAAAAACAGCGCCAAAAAAACTCAGTGTGAACGGGGCCCAAGACTCCTTCCTGAAGGGAAAAAAGAGAATATGATCTGGAACGATGTTAAAGTAGTCCTGAGAAGCACCGTATGCATGTAGGTATATATATATGTATGTATGTAGGTATATATATATGTATGTATGTATGTGTATGCACAGAACTAAAAGCGGCAATAATTACTCATGTACATGTGGTTTTGCACAAATGGCGGCTGTGGTTCTGTTTTTCTCATTCTTAAGAAAGAGGAATTAGGAAAAGTTCCTTTAACGGCTTCTATTGAAAACCACATTCGAGGAGGAAAGACGTATAATTTACCCGCGTCCCTTCCCTCATTTCTTGGTTGAACTTGGACATATGGCTTTTTTCAACCGTACTAATATCTATATAACCGTATGTTTTTTCCATCAGTCCCCCCCCCCGCCCCCAATAGAAGATATAAGGGAAAAAAATAAACGAACAAAGACAACTCAAACAGGAAAGTCCTGGCGCTTTGTACATTTAATGTTTATGTAATATCGAAGAACAGAAAAAATAAAACCGCCACGTTCCATCAGATGCCGCATTAGGTCTCGCGAACACGACCGTCAGAATATGGCGGCTCACAGATGGCATCATAGTCTATTCTGGGTCTATTCACACGTTGCGGACAAGTTACTGAACTACCGGCAAAACAACAGCCGGTTACAGCAATTATACAAAAATCACCGACCGTCAGGAGTCCGTTAACCCAAGAAGTTTGATCACCCAAGATTTATTGCAGGAATGTCTGCAACTGAATAACCCATTCCATAGAGATGATTGGGAGACTCAAATTTCTGCAACAGGTCTGTGAATATACCCAAAATATTTCACACAATCCCAATAGAGGGGACTCTCTGGAAATGACCAATCCCTACACAAAGAAGTAAATCACGATGCTTATAAGGATTTTTACTGGGCTCGTGCAAATTCAGCTCCGTGTTTACGTCAGTTTTCCTGAACGTGCCCCAAACTCTGCGACAGTGACATGACAGTAATAAAACGTAAGGTATCATACTCACAGCACAACCGAGCTGTAGGGAGAAGTAGAACGATACTCATACATGTGTATGGGCCCTTCTTATATCATACGACATGGCTTCTAGAGGTGAATAGCTCCGCACACATGATACCATGTACAGCTTGTACCGCAGCTCAGGAGAGCCAAACAGTCTTCATGTACCTTATCTGCGGTGTGGCTAACCCCCAACAGAGAACTCATAACCCCCTAGAGCTGAGGCCTGAGCTCCACAGACTAAACATCACCCGCACTAAACCCAGGTGAGACCCAGCAGACAGTAATAGAGCAGACACCTGTGCTGAAATACACACCCTGGCATCTATAGTGACCCCTGCAGGAACAAGCCGGTATAACACACGTGAGAAATAGTCTCCTCCTCAGTATATATGATATATGTGTGATATATCATATACACTGAGGAGAATATACATCACACATATATCATATATACTGAGGAGAATATACATCACACATATATCATATACACTGAGGAGAATATACATCACACATATATCATATACACTGAGGAGAATATACATCACACATATATCATATACACTGAGGAGAATGTACATCACACATATATCATATATACTGAGGAGAATGTACATCACACATATATCATATATACTGAGGAGAATATACATCACACATATATCATATATACTGAGGAGAATATACATCACACATATATCATATATACTGAGGAGAATATACATCACACATATATCATATATACTGAGAATATACATCACACATATATCATATATACTGAGGAGAATATACATCACACATATATCATATATACTGAGGAGAATATACATCACACATATATCATATATACTGAGGAGAATGTACATCACACATATATCATATATACTGAGGAGAATATACATCACACATATATCATATATACTGAGGAGAATATACATCACACATATATCATATATACTGAGGAGAGAATATACATCACACATATATCATATATACTGAGGAGAGAATATACATCACACATATATCATATATACTGAGGAGAATATACATCACACATATATCATATATACTGAGGAGAATATACATCACACATATATCATATATACTGAGGAGAATATACATCACACATATATCATATATACTGAGGAGAATATACATCACACATATATCATATATACTGAGGGGAATATACATCACACATATATCATATATACTGAGGAGAATATACATCACACATATATCATATATACTGAGGAGAATATACATCACACATATATCATATATACTGAGGAGAATATACATCACAAATATATCATATACACTGAGGAGAATATACATCACACATATATCATATATACTGAGGAGAATATACATCACACATATATCATATATACTGAGGAGAGAATATACATCACACATATATCATATATACTGAGGAGAATATACATCACACATATATCATATATACTGAGGAGAATATACATCACACATATATCATATATACTGAGGAGAATATACATCACACATATATCATATATACTGAGGAGAATATACATCACACATATATCATATATACTGAGGAGAGAATATACATCACACATATATCATATATACTGAGGAGAATATACATCACACATATATCATATATACTGAGGAGAATATACATCACACATATATCATATATACTGAGGAGAATATACATCACACATATATCATATATACTGAGGAGAATATACATCACACATATATCATATATACTGAGGGGAATATACATCACACATATATCATATATACTGAGGGGAATATACATCACACATATATCATATATACTGAGGAGAATATACATCACACATATATCATATATACTGAGGAGAATATACATCACACATATATCATATATACTGAGGAGAATATACATCACAAATATATCATATACACTGAGGAGAATATACATCACACATATATCATATATACTGAGGAGAATATACATCACACATATATAATATATACTGAGGAGAGAATATACATCACACATATATCATATATACTGAGGAGAATATAAATCACACATATATCATATATACTGAGGAGAATATACATCACACATATATCATATATACTGAGGAGAATATACATCACACATATATCATATATACTGAGGAGAATATACATCACACATATATCATATATACTGAGGAGAGAATATACATCACACATATATCATATATACTGAGGAGAATATACATCACACATATATCATATATACTGAGGAGAATATACATCACACATATATCATATATACTGAGGAGAATATACATCACACATATATCATATATACTGAGGAGAATATACATCACAAATATATCATATACACTGAGGAGAATATACATCACACATATATCATATATACTGAGGAGAATATACATCACAAATATATCATATACACTGAGGAGAATATACATCACACATATATCATATATACTGAGGAGAGAATATACATCACACATATATCATATATACTGAGGAGAATAAACATCACACATATATCATATATACTGAGGAAAATATACATCACATATATATCATATATACTGAGGAGAGAATATACATCACACATATATCATATATACTGAGGAGAATATACATCACACATATATCATATATACTGAGGAGAATATACATCACACATATATCATATATACTGAGGAGAATATACATCACACATATATCATATATACTGAGGAGAATATACATCACACATATATCATATATACTGAGGAGAATATACATCACACATATATCATATATACTGAGGAGAATATACATCACACATATATCATATATACTGAGGAGAATGTACATCACACATATATCATATACACTGAGGAGAATATACATCACAAATATATCATATACACTGAGGAGAATATACATCACACATATATCATATATACTGAGGAGAATATACATCACACATATATCATATATACTGAGGAGAATATACATCACAAATATATCATATACACTGAGGAGAATATACATCACACATATATCATATATACTGAGGAGAATATACATCACACATATATCATATATACTGAGGAGAGAATATACATCACACATATATCATATATACTGAGGAGAATATACATCACACATATATCATATATACTGAGGAGAATATACATCACACATATATCATATATACTGAGGAGAATATACATCACACATATATCATATATACTGAGGAGAATATACATCACACATATATCATATATACTGAGGAGAGAATATACATCACACATATATCATATATACTGAGGAGAATATACATCACACATATATCATATATACTGAGGAGAATATACATCACACATATATCATATATACTGAGGAGAATATACATCACACATATATCATATATACTGAGGAGAATATACATCACACATATATCATATATACTGAGGGGAATATACATCACACATATATCATATATACTGAGGGGAATATACATCACACATATATCATATATACTGAGGAGAATATACATCACACATATATCATATATACTGAGGAGAATATACATCACACATATATCATATATACTGAGGAGAATATACATCACAAATATATCATATACACTGAGGAGAATATACATCACACATATATCATATATACTGAGGAGAATATACATCACACATATATAATATATACTGAGGAGAGAATATACATCACACATATATCATATATACTGAGGAGAATATAAATCACACATATATCATATATACTGAGGAGAATATACATCACACATATATCATATATATTGAGGAGAATATACATCACACATATATCATATATACTGAGGAGAATATACATCACACATATATCATATATACTGAGGAGAGAATATACATCACACATATATCATATATACTGAGGAGAATATACATCACACATATATCATATATACTGAGGAGAATATACATCACACATATATCATATATACTGAGGAGAATATACATCACACATATATCATATATACTGAGGAGAATATACATCACAAATATATCATATACACTGAGGAGAATATACATCACACATATATCATATATACTGAGGAGAATATACATCACAAATATATCATATACACTGAGGAGAATATACATCACACATATATCATATATACTGAGGAGAGAATATACATCACACATATATCATATATACTGAGGAGAATAAACATCACACATATATCATATATACTGAGGAAAATATACATCACATATATATCATATATACTGAGGAGAGAATATACATCACACATATATCATATATACTGAGGAGAATATACATCACACATATATCATATATACTGAGGAGAATATACATCACACATATATCATATATACTGAGGAGAATATACATCACACATATATCATATATACTGAGGAGAATATACATCACACATATATCATATATACTGAGGAGAATATACATCACACATATATCATATATACTGAGGAGAATATACATCACACATATATCATATATACTGAGGAGAATGTACATCACACATATATCATATACACTGAGGAGAATATACATCACACATATATCATATATACTGAGGAGGATATACATCACACATATATCATATATACTGAGGAGAATATACATCACACATATATCATATATACTGAGGAGAATATACATCACATATATCATATATACTGAGGAGGATATACATCACACATATATCATATATACTGAGGAGAATATACATCACATATATCATATATACTGAGGAGAATGTAAATCACACATATATCATATATACTGAGGAGAATATACATCACACATATATCATATATACTGAGGAGAATGTACATCACACATATATCATATATACTGAGGAGAATATACATCACACATATATCATATATACTGAGGAGAATATACATCACACATATATCATATATACTGAGGAGAATGTACATCACACATATATCATATATACTGAGGAGAATATACATCACACATATATCATATATACTGAGGAGAATATACATCACATATATCATATACACTGAGGAGAATATACATCACACATATATCATATATACTGAGGAGAATATACATCACACATATATCATATATACTGAGGAGAATGTACATCACACATATATCATATATACTGAGGAGAATGTACATCACACATATATCATATATACTGAGGAGAATATACATCACACATATATCATATATACTGAGGAGAATATACATCACACATATATCATATATACTGAGGAGAATATACATCACAAATATATCATATACACTGAGGAGAATATACATCACACATATATCATATATACTGAGGAGAATATACATCACACATATATAATATATACTGAGGAGAGAATATACATCACACATATATCATATATACTGAGGAGAATATAAATCACACATATATCATATATACTGAGGAGAATATACATCACACATATATCATATATACTGAGGAGAATATACATCACACATATATCATATATACTGAGGAGAATATACATCACACATATATCATATATACTGAGGAGAGAATATACATCACACATATATCATATATACTGAGGAGAATATACATCACACATATATCATATATACTGAGGAGAATATACATCACACATATATCATATATACTGAGGAGAATATACATCACACATATATCATATATACTGAGGAGAATATACATCACAAATATATCATATACACTGAGGAGAATATACATCACACATATATCATATATACTGAGGAGAATATACATCACAAATATATCATATACACTGAGGAGAATATACATCACACATATATCATATATACTGAGGAGAGAATATACATCACACATATATCATATATACTGAGGAGAATAAACATCACACATATATCATATATACTGAGGAAAATATACATCACATATATATCATATATACTGAGGAGAGAATATACATCACACATATATCATATATACTGAGGAGAATATACATCACACATATATCATATATACTGAGGAGAATATACATCACACATATATCATATATACTGAGGAGAATATACATCACACATATATCATATATACTGAGGAGAATATACATCACACATATATCATATATACTGAGGAGAATATACATCACACATATATCATATATACTGAGGAGAATATACATCACACATATATCATATATACTGAGGAGAATGTACATCACACATATATCATATACACTGAGGAGAATATACATCACACATATATCATATATACTGAGGAGGATATACATCACACATATATCATATATACTGAGGAGAATATACATCACACATATATCATATATACTGAGGAGAATATACATCACATATATCATATATACTGAGGAGGATATACATCACACATATATCATATATACTGAGGAGAATATACATCACATATATCATATATACTGAGGAGAATGTAAATCACACATATATCATATATACTGAGGAGAATATACATCACACATATATCATATATACTGAGGAGAATGTACATCACACATATATCATATATACTGAGGAGAATATACATCACACATATATCATATATACTGAGGAGAATATACATCACATATATCATATACACTGAGGAGAATATACATCACACATATATCATATATACTGAGGAGAATATACATCACACATATATCATATATACTGAGGAGAATGTACATCACACATATATCATATATACTGAGGAGAATGTACATCACACATATATCATATATACTGAGGAGAATGTACATCACACATATATCATATATACTGAGGAGAATGTACATCACACATATATCATATATACTGAGGAGAATATACATCACACATATATCATATATACTGAGGAGAATATACATCACACATATATCATATATACTGAGGAGAATATACATCACACATATATCATATATACTGAGGAGAATATACATCACACATATATCATATATACTGAGGAGAATATACATCACACATATATCATATATACTGAGGAGAATATACATCACACATATATCATATATACTGAGGAGAATATACATCACACATATATCATATATACTGAGGAGAATATACATCACACATATATCATATATACTGAGGAGAATGTACATCACACATATATCATATATACTGAGGAGAATATACATCACACATATATCATATATACTGAGAAGAATATACATCACACATATATCATATATAGTGAGGAGAATGTACATCACACATATATCATATATACTGAGGAGAATGTACATCACACATATATCATATATACTGAGGAGAATATACATCACACATATATCATATATACTGAGGAGAATATACATCACACATATATCCTATATACTGAGGAGAATATACATCACACATATATCATATATACTGAGGAGAATGTACATCACACATATATCATATATACTGAGGAGAATGTACATCACACATATATCCTATATACTGAAGAGAATATACATCACACATATATCATATATACTGAGGAGAATATACATCACACATATATCATATATACTGAGGGGAATGTACATCACACATATATCATATATACTGAGGAGAATATACATCACACATATATCATATATACTGAGAATATACATCACATATATCATATATACTGAGGAGAATATACATCACACATATATCATATATACTGAGAATATACATCACATATATCATATATACTGAGGAGAATATACATCACACATATATCATATATACTGAGGAGAATGTACATCACACATATATCATATATACTGAAGAGAATATACATCACACATATATCCTATATACTGAGGAGAATGTACATCACACATATATCCTATATACTGAGGAGAATGTACATCACACATATATCATATATACTGAAGAGAATATACATCACACATATATCCTATATACTGAGGAGAATGTACATCACACATATATCATATATACTGAGGAGAATATACATCACACATATATCATATATACTGAGGAGAATGTACATCACACATATATCATATATACTGAGGAGAATGTACATCACACATATATCATATATACTGAGGAGAATATACATCACACATATATCATATATACTGAGGAGAATATACATCACACATATATCATATATACTGAGGAGAATATACATCACACATATATATCATATATACTGAGAATATACATCACATATATCATATATACTGAGGAGAATATACATCACACATATATCATATATACTGAGGAGAATGTACATCACACATATATCATATATACTGAAGAGAATATACATCACACATATATCCTATATACTGAGGAGAATGTACATCACACATATATCCTATATACTGAGGAGAATGTACATCACACATATATCATATATACTGAAGAGAATATACATCACACATATATCCTATATACTGAGGAGAATGTACATCACACATATATCATATATACTGAGGAGAATATACATCACACATATATCATATATACTGAGGAGAATGTACATCACACATATATCATATATACTGAGGAGAATGTACATCACACATATATCATATATACTGAGGAGAATATACATCACACATATATCATATATACTGAGGAGAATATACATCACACATATATCATATATACTGAGGAGAATATACATCACACATATATATCATATATACTGAGGAGAATATACATCACACATATATCATATATACTGAGGAGAATATACATCACACATATATCATATATACTGAGGAGAATATACATCACACATATATCATATATACTGAGGAGAATGTACATCACACATATATCATATATACCGAGGAGAATATACATCACACATATATCATATATACTGAGGAGAATATACATCACATATATCATATAAACTGAGGAGAATATACATCACACATATATCATATATACTGAGGAGAATATACATCACACATATATCATATACACTGAGGAGAATGTACATCACACATATATCATATACTGAGGATAATATACATCACACATATATCATATATACTGATGAGAATATACATCACACATCATATACACTGAGGAGAATATACATCACACATATATCATATATACTGAGGAGAATATACATCACACATATATATCATATATACTGAGGAGAATATACATCACACATATATCATATATACTGAGGGGAATATACATCACACATATATCATATATACTGAGGAGAATATACATCACACATATATCATATATACTGATGAGAATGTACATCACACATATATCATATATACTGAGAATATACATCACACATATATCATATATACTGAGGAGAATGTACATCACACATATATCATATATACTGAGGAGAATGTACATCACACATATATCATATATACTGAGGAGAATGTACATCACACATATATCATATATACTGAGGAGAATGTACATCACACATATATCATATATACTGAGGAGAATATACATCACACATATATCATATATACTGAGGAGAATATACATCACACATATATCATATATACTGGGGAGAATGTACATCACACATATATCATATATACTGAGGAGAATATACATCACACATATATCATATATACTGAGGAGAATATACATCACATATATCATATATACTGAGGAGAATATACATCACACATATATCATATATACTGAGGAGAATATACATCACACATATATCATATATACTGAGGAGAATATACATCACACATATATCATATATACTGAGGAGAATGTACATCACACATATATCATATATACTGAGGAGAATATACATCACACATATATCATATATACTGAGGAGAATGTACATCACACATATATCATATAAACTGAGGAGAATGTACATCACACATATATCATATATACTGAGGAGAATATACATCACACATATATCATATATACTGAGGAGAATGTACATCACACATATATCATATATACTGAGGAGAATGTACATCACACATATATCATATATACTGAGGAGAATATACATCACACATATATCATATATACTGAGGAGAATGTACATCACACATATATCATATATACTGAGGAGAATATACATCACACATATATCATATATACTGAGGAGAATATACATCACATATATCATATATACTGAGGAGAATATACATCACACATATATCATATATACTGAGGAGAATATACATCACACATATATCATATATACTGAGGAGAATATACATCACACATATATCATATATACTGAGGAGAATATACATCACACATATATCCTATATACTGAGGAGAATGTACATCACACATATATCATATATACATAGGAGAATGTACATCACACATATATCATATACACTGAGGAGAATGTACATCACACATATATCATATATACTGAGGAGAATGTACATCACACATATATCATATATACTGAGGGGAATATACATCACACATATATCATATATACTGAGGAGAATATACATCACACATATATCATATATACTGAGGAGAATATACATCACACATATAGCATATATACTGAGGAGAATATACATCACACATATATCATATACACTGAGGAGAATATACATCGCACATATATCATATATACTGAGGAGAATGTACATCACACATATATCATATACACTGAGGAGAATATACATCACACATATATCATATATACTGAGGAGAATATACATCACACATATATCATATATACTGAGGAGAATATACATCACACATATATCATATATACTGAGGAGAGTGTACATCACACATATATCATATATACTGAGGAGAATGTACATCACACATATATCATATATACTGAGGAGAATATACATCACACATATATCATATATACTGAGGAGAATGTACATCACACATATATCATATACACTGAGGAGAATATACATCACACATATATCATATATACTGAGTAGAATATACATCACACATATATCATATATACTGAGGAGAATATACATCACACATATATCATATATACTGAGGAGAATGTACATCACACATATATCATATATACTGAGGAGAATGTACATCACACATATATCATATATACTGAGGAGAATGTACATCACACATATATCATATATACTGAGGAGAATATACATCACACATATATCATATATACTGAGGAGAATATACATCACACATATATCATATATACTGAGGAGAATATACATCACACATATATCATATATACTGAGAATATACATCACACATATATCCTATATACTGAGGAGAATGTACATCACACATATATCATATACACTGAGGAGAATATACATCACACATATATCATATATAATGAGGAGAATATACATCACACATATATCCTATATACTGAGGAGAATGTACATCACACATATATCATATACACTGAGGAGAATATACATCACACATATATCCTATATACTGAGGAGAATATACATCACACATATATCATATATACTGAGGAGAATGTACATCACACATATATCCTATATACTGAGGAGAATATACATCACACATATATCATATATACTGAGGAGAATATACATCACACATATATCATATATACTGAGGGGAATGTACATCACACATATATCATATATACTGAGGAGAATATACATCACACATATATCATATATACTGAGAATATACATCACATATATCATATATACTGAGGAGAATATACATCACACATATATACTGAGAATATACATCACATATATCATATATACTGAGGAGAATATACATCACACATATATCATATATACTGAGGAGAATGTACATCTCACATATATCATATATACTGAAGAGAATATACATCACACATATATCCTATATACTGAGGAGAATGTACATCACACATATATCATATATACTGAGGAGAAGATACATCACACATATATCATATATACTGAGGAGAATGTACATCACACATATATCATATATACTGAGGAGAATGTACATCACACATATATCATATATACTGAGGAGAATATACATCACACATATATCATATATACTGAGGAGAATATACATCACACATATATCATATATACTGAGGAGAATATACATCACACATATATATCATATATACTGAGGAGAATGTACATCTCACATATATCATATATACTGAAGAGAATATACATCACACATATATCCTATATACTGAGGAGAATGTACATCACACATATATCCTATATACTGAGGAGAATATACATCACACATATATCCTATATACTGAGGAGAATGTACATCACACATATATCCTATATACTGAGGAGAATATACTGAGGAGAATATACATCACACATATATCATATATACTGAGGAGAATATACATCACACATATATCATATACACTGAGGAGAATATACATCACACATATATCATATACACTGAGGAGAATGTACATCACACATATATCATATATACTGAGAATATACATCACATATATCATATATACTGAGGAGAATGTACATCACACATATATCCTATATACTGAGGAGAATGTACATCACACATATATCATATATACTGAAGAGAATATACATCACACATATATCCTATATACTGAGGAGAATGTACATCACACATATATCATATATACTGAGGAGAAGATACATCACACATATATCATATATACTGAGGAGAATGTACATCACACATATATCATATATACTGAGGAGAATGTACATCACACATATATCATATATACTGAGGAGAATATACATCACACATATATCATATATACTGAGGAGAATATACATCACACATATATCATATATACTGAGGAGAATATACATCACACATATATATCATATATACTGAGGAGAATATACATCACACATATATCATATATACTGAGGAGAATATACATCACACATATATCATATATACTGAGGAGAATATACATCACACATATATCATATATACTGAGGAGAATGTACATCACACATATATCATATATACCGAGGAGAATATACATCACACATATATCATATATACTGAGGAGAATATACATCACATATATCATATAAACTGAGGAGAATATACATCACACATATATCATATATACTGAGGAGAATATACATCACACATATATCATATACACTGAGGAGAATGTACATCACACATATATCATATACTGAGGATAATATACATCACACATATATCATATATACTGATGAGAATATACATCACACATCATATACACTGAGGAGAATATACATCACACATATATCCTATATACTGAGGAGAATATACATCACACATATATATCATATATACTGAGGAGAATATACATCACACATATATCATATATACTGAGGGGAATATACATCACACATATATCATATATACTGAGGAGAATATACATCACACATATATCATATATACTGATGAGAATATACATCACACATATATCATATACACTGAGGAGAATATACATCACACATATATCATATATACTGAGGAGAATATACATCACACATATATCATATATACTGAGGAGAATGTACATCACACATATATCATATATACTGAGGAGAATATACATCACACATATATCATATACACTGAGGAGAATGTACATCACACATATATCATATATACTGAGGAGAATATACATCACACATATATATATACTGAGGAGAATGTACATCACACATATATCATATATACTGAGGAGAATGTACATCACACACATATCATATATACTGAGGAGAATGTACATCACACACATATCATATATACTGAGGAGAATATACATCACACATATATCATATACTGAGGAGAATATACATCACACATATATCATATATACTGAGGAGAATATACATCACATATATCATATATACTGAGGAGAATATACATCACACATATATCATATATACTGAGGAGAATATACATCACACATATATCATATATACTGAGGAGAATGTACATCACACATATATCATATACTGAGGAGAATGTACATCACACATATCATATATACTGAGGAGAATATACATCACACATATATCATATATACTGAGGATAATATACATGTGTGATGTATATTCTCCTCAGTATATATATGTGTGATGTACATTCTCCTCAGTATATATATGTGTGATGTACATTCCCCTCAGTTATATGATATATGTGTGATGTATATTCTCCTCAGTATATATGTGTGATGTACATTCTCCTCAGTAGATATATGTGTGATGTACATGCTTCTCAGTATATATGATATATGTGATGTATATTCTCCTCAGTATATATATATATATGTGTGTGATGTATATTCTCCTCAGTATATATATGTGTGATGTATATTATCCTCAGTATAAATGATATATGTGTGATGTATATTCCCCTCAGTATATATGATATATGTGTGATGTATATTCTCCCCAGTATATATGTGTGATTTACATTCTCCTCAGTATATATGATATATGTGTGATGTATATTCTCCTCAGTATGATATATGTGTGATGTATATTCTCCTCAGTATATATGATATATGTGTGATGTACATTCTCCTCAGTATATATATATGTGTGTGATGTATATTCTCCTCAGTATATATGATATATGTGTGATGTATATCCTCCTCAGTATATATGATATATGTGTGATGTATATCCTCCTCAGTATATATGATATATGTGTGATGTATATTCTCCTCAGTATATATGATATATGTGTGATGTATATCTTCCTCAGTATATATGATGTATGTGTGATGTACATTCTCCTCAGTATATATTATATATGTGTGATGTATATCCTCCTCAGTATATATGATATATGTGTGATGTACATTCTCCTCAGTATATATGATATATGTGTGATGTACATTCTCCTCAGTATATATGATATATGTGATGTACATTCTCCTCAGTATATATATATGTGTGATGTACATTCTCCTCAGTATATATGATATATGTGTGATGTACATTCTCCTCAGTATATATATGTGATGTATATTCTCCTCAGTATATATGATATATGTGTGATGTACATTCTCCTCAGTATATATGATATATGTGTGATGTACATTCTCCTCAGTATATATGATATATGTGTGATGTATATCCTCCTCAGTATATATGATATATGTGTGATGTATATTCTCCTCAGTGTATATGATATATGTGTGATGTATATTCTCCTCAGTGTATATGATATATGTGTGATGTATATTCTCCTCAGTATATATGATATATGTGTGATGTATATTCTCCTCAGTATATATGATATATGTGTGATGTATATTCTCTCCTCAGTATATATGATATATGTGATGTATATTCTCCTCAGTATATATGATATATGTGATGTATATTCTCCTCAGTATATATGATATATGTGTGATGTATATTCTCCTCAGTATATATGATATATGTGTGATGTATATTCTCCTCAGTATATATGATATATGTGTGATGTACATTCTCCTCAGTATATATATATATATATATGTGTGATGTATATTCTCCTCAGTATATATGATATATGTGATGTATATTCTCCTCAGTATATATGATATATGTGATGTATATTCTCCTCAGTATATGATATATGTGTGATGTACATTCTCCTCAGTATATATGATATATGTGTGATGTACATTCTCCTCAGTATATATGATATATGTGTGATGTATATTTTCCTCAGTGTATATGATATATGTGTGATGTATATTCTCCTCAGTATATATGATATATGTGTGATGTATATTCTCCTCAGTATATATGATATATGTGTGATGTATATTCTCCTCAGTATATATGATATATGTGTGATGTATATTTTCCTCAGTATATATGATATATGTGTGATGTACATTCTCCTCAGTATATATGATATATGTGTGATGTATATTCTCCTCTGTATATATGATATATGTGATGTATATTCTCCTCAGTATATATGATATATGTGTGATGTATATTTTCCTCAGTGTATATGATATATGTGTGATGTATATTCTCCTCAGTATATATGATATATGTGTGATGTATATTCTCCTCAGTATATATGATATATGTGTGATGTATATTCTCCTCAGTATAATATGATATATGTGTGATGTATATTCTCCTCAGTATATATGATATGTGTGATGTATATTCTCCTCAGTATATATGATATATGTGTGATGTACATTCTCCTCAGTATATATGATATATGTGTGATGTATATTTTCCTCAGTGTATATGATATATGTGTGATGTACATTCTCCTCAGAATATATGATATATGTGTGATGTATATTCTCCTCAGTATATATGATATATGTGTGATGTATATTTTCCTCAGTATATATGATATATGTGTGATGTATATTCTCCTCAGTATATGATATATGTGTGATGTATATTCCCCTCAGTATATATTATATATGTGTGATGTACATTCTCCTCAGTATATATGATATATGTGTGATGTACATTCTCCTCAGTATATATGATATATGTGTGATGTACATTCTCCTCAGTATATATGATATATGTGTGATGTACATTCTCCTCAGTATATATGATATATGTGTGATGTACATTCTCCTCAGTATATATGATATATGTGTGATGTATATTCTCCTCAGTATATATGATATATGTGTGATGTACATTCTCTTCAGTATATATGATATATGTGTGATGTATATTCTCCTCAGTATATATGATATATATGTGATGTATATTCTCCTCAGTATATATGATATATGTGTGATGTATATTCTCCTCAGTATATATGATATATATGTGATGTATATTCTCCTCAGTATATATGATATATGTGATGTATATTCTCCTCAGTATATATGATATATGTGATGTATATTCTCCTCAGTATATATGATATATGTGTGATGTATATCCTCCTCAGTATATATGATATATGTGTGATGTACATTCTCCTCAGTGTATATGATATATGTGTGATGTATATTCTCCTCAGTATATGATATATGTGTGATGTATATTCCCCTCAGTATATATGATATATGTGTGATGTACATTCTCCTCAGTATATATGATATATGTGTGATGTACATTCTCCTCAGTATATATGATATATGTGTGATGTACATTCTCCTCAGTATATATGATATATGTGTGATGTACATTCTCCTCAGTATATATGATATATGTGTGATGTACATTCTCCTCAGTATATATGATATATGTGTGATGTATATTCTCCTCAGTATATGATATATGTGTGATGTATATTCTCCTCAGTATATATGATATATATGTGATGTATATTCTCCTCAGTATATATGATATATGTGTGATGTATATTCTCCTCAGTATATATGATATATATGTGATGTATATTCTCCTCAGTATATATGATATATGTGATGTATATTCTCCTCAGTATATATGATATATGTGATGTATATTCTCCTCAGTATATATGATATATATGTGATGTATATTCTCCTCAGTATATATGATATATGTGTGATGTATATTCTCCTCGGTATATATGATATATGTGTGATGTACATTCTCCTCAGTATATATGATATATGTGTGATGTATATTCTCCTCAGTATATATGATATATGTGTGATGTATATTCTCCTCAGTATATATGATATGTGTGTGATGTATATTCTCCTCAGTATATATATATGTGTGATGTATATTCTCCTCAGTATATAGGATATATGTGTGATGTACATTCTCCTCAGTATATATGATATATGTGTGATGTATATTCTCCTCAGTATATATGATATGTGTGATGTATATTCTCCTCAGTATATATGATATGTGTGATGTATATTCTCCTCAGTATATATGATATATGTGTGATGTATATTCTCCTCAGTATATATGATATATGTGTGATGTATATTCTCCTCAGTATATGATATGTGTGCTGTATATTCTCCTCAGTATATATGATATATGTGTGATGTACATTCTCCTCAGTATATATGATATATGTGTGATGTATATTCTCCTCAGTATATATATGTGTGATGTATATTCTCCTCAGTATATATGATATATGTGTGATGTTTATTCTCCTCAGTATATATGATATATGTGTGATGTACATTCTCCTCAGTGTATATGATATATGTGTGATGTATATTCTCCTCAGTATATATGATATATGTGTGATGTATATTCTCCTCAGTATATATGATATATGTGATGTATATTCTCCTCAGTATATATGATATATGTGTGATGTATATTCTCCTCAGTATATATGATATATGTGATGTATATTCTCCTCAGTATATATGATATGTGTGATGTATATTCTCCTCAGTATATATGATATGTGATGTATATTCTCCTCAGTATATATGATATATGTGTGATGTACATTCTCCTCAGTATATATGATATATGTGTGATGTACATTCTCCTCAGTATATATGATATATGTGTGATGTATATTCTCCTCAGTATATATGATATATGTGATGTATATTCTCCTCAGTATATATGATATATATGTGATGTACATTCTCCTCAGTATATATGATATGTGTGATGTATATTCTCCTCAGTATATATGTGTGATGTATATTCTCCTCAGTATATATGATATATGTGTGATGTACATTCTCCTCAGTATATATGATATATGTGTGATGTATATTCTCCTCAGTATATATATGTGTGATGTACATTCTCCTCAGTATATATGATATATATGTGATGTATATTCTCCTCAGTGTATATGATATATGTGTGATGTATATTCTCCTCAGTATATATGATATATGTGTGATGTATATTCTCCTCAGTATATATGATATATGTGTGATGTATATTCTCCTCAGTGTATATGATATATGTGTGATGTACATTCTCCTCAGTATATATGATATATGTGTGATGTATATTCTCCTCAGTATATATGATATATATGTGATGTACATTCTCCTCAGTATATATGATATATATGTGATGTATATTCTCCTCAGTATATGATATATGTGTGATGTTTATTCTCCTCAGTATATGATATGTGTGATGTATATTCTCCTCAGTATATATGATATATATGTGTGATGTATATTCTCCTCAGTATATATGATATATGTGATGTATATTCTCCTCAGTGTATATGATATATGTGTGATGTACATTCTCCTCAGTATATATGATATATGTGTGATGTATATTCTCCTCAGTATATATGATATATGTGTGATGTATATTCCCCTCAGTATATATGATATATGTGTGATGTATATTCTCCTCAGTATATATGATACATTTGTGTGATGTATATTCTCCTCAGTATATATGATATATGTGATGTATATTCTCCTCAGTGTATATGATATATGTGTGATGTACATTCTCCTCAGTATATATGATATATGTGTGATGTACATTCTCCTCAGTATATATGATATATGTGTGATGTATATTCTCCTCAGTATATATGATATATGGGTGATGTATATTCTCCTCAGTATATATGATATATGTGTGATGTATATTCTCAGTGTATATGATATATGTGTGATGTATATTCTCCTCAGTGTATATGATATATGTGTGATGTATATTCTCCTCAGTGTATATGATATATGTGTGATGTATATTCTCCTCAGTGTATAGGATATATGTGTGATGTATATTCTCCTCAGTATATATGATATATGTGTGATGTACATTCTCCTCAGTATATATGATATATGTGTGATGTACATTCTCCTCAGTGTATATGATATATGTGTGATGTATATTCTCCTCAGTATATATGATATATGTGTGATGTATATTCTCCTCAGTATATATGATATATGTGTGATGTATATTCTCCTCAGTATATATGATATATGTGTGATGTATATTCTCCTCAGTGTATATGATATATGTGTGATGTATATTCTCCTCAGTATATATGATATGTGTGTGATGTATATTCTCCTCAGTATATATGATATATGTGTGATGTATATTCTCCTCAGTGTATATGATATATGTGTGATGTATATCCTCCTCAGTATATATGATATATGTGTGATGTACATTCTCCTCAGTGTATATGATATATGTGTGATGTACATTCTCCTCAGTATATATGATATATGTGTGATGTATACTCTCCTCAGTATATATGATATATGTGTGATGTATATTCTCCTCAGTATATATGATATATGTGTGATGTATATTCTCCTCAGTATATATATATGTGTGATGTATATCCTCCTCAGTGTATATGATATATGTGTGATGTATATTCTCCTCAGTGTATATGATATATGTGTGATGTATATTCTCCTCAGTATATATGATATATGTGTGATGTATATTCTCCTCAGTATATATGATATATGTGTGATGTATATTCTCCTCAGTGTATATGATATATATGTGATGTATATTCTCCTCAGTATATATGATATATGTGTGATGTATATTCTCCTCAGTATATATGATATATGTGTGATGTATATTCTCCTCAGTATATATGATATATGTGTGATGTATATTCTCCTCAGTGTAATGATATATGTGTGATGTATATTCTCCTCAGTATATATGATATGTGTGATGTATATTCTCCTCAGTATATATGATATATGTGTGATGTACATTCTCCTCAGTATATATGATATATGTGTGATGTATATTCTCCTCAGTATATATGATATATGTGATGTATATTCTCCTCAGTATATATGATATATGTGTGATGTATATTCTCCTCAGTATATATGATATATGTGTGATGTATATTCTCCTCAGTATATATGATATATGTGTGATGTATATTCTCCTCAGTGTATATGATATATGTGTGATGTACATTCTCCTCAGTATATATGATATATGTGTGATGTATATTCTCCTCAGTATATATGATATATATGTGATGTACATTGCTCCTCAGTATATGATATATATGTGATGTATATTCTCCTCAGTATATATGATATATGTGTGATGTATATTCTCCTCAGTATATATGATATATGTGTGATGTATATTCTCCTCAGTATATATGATATATGTGTGATGTATATTTTCCTCAGTGTATATGATATATGTGTGATGTACATTCTCCTCAGAATATATGATATATGTGTGATGTATATTCCCCTCAGTATATATGATATATGTGTGATGTATATTCTCCTCAGTATATATGATATATGTGTGATGTACATTCTCCTCAGTATATATGATATATATGTGTGATGTATATTCCCCTCAGTATATATTATATATGTGTGATGTACATTCTCCTCAGTATATATGATATATGTGTGATGTACATTCTCCTCAGTATATATGATATATGTGTGATGTACATTCTCCTCAGTATATATGATATATGTGTGATGTACATTCTCCTCAGTATATATGATATATGTGTGATGTACATTCTCCTCAGTATATATGATATATGTGTGATGTATATTCTCCTCAGTATATATGATATATGTGTGATGTACATTCTCTTCAGTATATATGATATATGTGTGATGTATATTCTCCTCAGTATATATGATATATATGTGATGTATATTCTCCTCAGTATATATGATATATGTGTGATGTATATTCTCCTCAGTATATATGATATATATGTGATGTATATTCTCCTCAGTATATATGATATATGTGATGTATATTCTCCTCAGTATATATGATATATGTGATGTATATTCTCCTCAGTATATATGATATATGTGTGATGTATATCCTCCTCAGTATATATGATATATGTGTGATGTACATTCTCCTCAGTGTATATGATATATGTGTGATGTATATTCTCCTCAGTATATGATATATGTGTGATGTATATTCCCCTCAGTATATATGATATATGTGTGATGTACATTCTCCTCAGTATATATGATATATGTGTGATGTACATTCTCCTCAGTATATATGATATATGTGTGATGTACATTCTCCTCAGTATATATGATATATGTGTGATGTACATTCTCCTCAGTATATATGATATATGTGTGATGTACATTCTCCTCAGTATATATGATATATGTGTGATGTATATTCTCCTCAGTATATGATATATGTGTGATGTATATTCTCCTCAGTATATATGATATATATGTGATGTATATTCTCCTCAGTATATATGATATATGTGTGATGTATATTCTCCTCAGTATATATGATATATATGTGATGTATATTCTCCTCAGTATATATGATATATGTGATGTATATTCTCCTCAGTATATATGATATATGTGATGTATATTCTCCTCAGTATATATGATATATATGTGATGTATATTCTCCTCAGTATATATGATATATGTGTGATGTATATTCTCCTCGGTATATATGATATATGTGTGATGTACATTCTCCTCAGTATATATGATATATGTGTGATGTATATTCTCCTCAGTATATATGATATATGTGTGATGTATATTCTCCTCAGTATATATGATATGTGTGTGATGTATATTCTCCTCAGTATATATATATGTGTGATGTATATTCTCCTCAGTATATAGGATATATGTGTGATGTACATTCTCCTCAGTATATATGATATATGTGTGATGTATATTCTCCTCAGTATATATGATATGTGTGATGTATATTCTCCTCAGTATATATGATATGTGTGATGTATATTCTCCTCAGTATATATGATATATGTGTGATGTATATTCTCCTCAGTATATATGATATATGTGTGATGTATATTCTCCTCAGTATATGATATGTGTGCTGTATATTCTCCTCAGTATATATGATATATGTGTGATGTACATTCTCCTCAGTATATATGATATATGTGTGATGTATATTCTCCTCAGTATATATATGTGTGATGTATATTCTCCTCAGTATATATGATATATGTGTGATGTTTATTCTCCTCAGTATATATGATATATGTGTGATGTACATTCTCCTCAGTGTATATGATATATGTGTGATGTATATTCTCCTCAGTATATATGATATATGTGTGATGTATATTCTCCTCAGTATATATGATATATGTGATGTATATTCTCCTCAGTATATATGATATATGTGTGATGTATATTCTCCTCAGTATATATGATATATGTGATGTATATTCTCCTCAGTATATATGATATGTGTGATGTATATTCTCCTCAGTATATATGATATGTGATGTATATTCTCCTCAGTATATATGATATATGTGTGATGTACATTCTCCTCAGTATATATGATATATGTGTGATGTACATTCTCCTCAGTATATATGATATATGTGTGATGTATATTCTCCTCAGTATATATGATATATGTGATGTATATTCTCCTCAGTATATATGATATATATGTGATGTACATTCTCCTCAGTATATATGATATGTGTGATGTATATTCTCCTCAGTATATATGTGTGATGTATATTCTCCTCAGTATATATGATATATGTGTGATGTACATTCTCCTCAGTATATATGATATATGTGTGATGTATATTCTCCTCAGTATATATATGTGTGATGTACATTCTCCTCAGTATATATGATATATATGTGATGTATATTCTCCTCAGTGTATATGATATATGTGTGATGTATATTCTCCTCAGTATATATGATATATGTGTGATGTATATTCTCCTCAGTATATATGATATATGTGTGATGTATATTCTCCTCAGTGTATATGATATATGTGTGATGTACATTCTCCTCAGTATATATGATATATGTGTGATGTATATTCTCCTCAGTATATATGATATATATGTGATGTACATTCTCCTCAGTATATATGATATATATGTGATGTATATTCTCCTCAGTATATGATATATGTGTGATGTTTATTCTCCTCAGTATATGATATGTGTGATGTATATTCTCCTCAGTATATATGATATATATGTGTGATGTATATTCTCCTCAGTATATATGATATATGTGATGTATATTCTCCTCAGTGTATATGATATATGTGTGATGTACATTCTCCTCAGTATATATGATATATGTGTGATGTATATTCTCCTCAGTATATATGATATATGTGTGATGTATATTCCCCTCAGTATATATGATATATGTGTGATGTATATTCTCCTCAGTATATATGATACATTTGTGTGATGTATATTCTCCTCAGTATATATGATATATGTGATGTATATTCTCCTCAGTGTATATGATATATGTGTGATGTACATTCTCCTCAGTATATATGATATATGTGTGATGTACATTCTCCTCAGTATATATGATATATGTGTGATGTATATTCTCCTCAGTATATATGATATATGGGTGATGTATATTCTCCTCAGTATATATGATATATGTGTGATGTATATTCTCAGTGTATATGATATATGTGTGATGTATATTCTCCTCAGTGTATATGATATATGTGTGATGTATATTCTCCTCAGTGTATATGATATATGTGTGATGTATATTCTCCTCAGTGTATAGGATATATGTGTGATGTATATTCTCCTCAGTATATATGATATATGTGTGATGTACATTCTCCTCAGTATATATGATATATGTGTGATGTACATTCTCCTCAGTGTATATGATATATGTGTGATGTATATTCTCCTCAGTATATATGATATATGTGTGATGTATATTCTCCTCAGTATATATGATATATGTGTGATGTATATTCTCCTCAGTATATATGATATATGTGTGATGTATATTCTCCTCAGTGTATATGATATATGTGTGATGTATATTCTCCTCAGTATATATGATATGTGTGTGATGTATATTCTCCTCAGTATATATGATATATGTGTGATGTATATTCTCCTCAGTGTATATGATATATGTGTGATGTATATCCTCCTCAGTATATATGATATATGTGTGATGTACATTCTCCTCAGTGTATATGATATATGTGTGATGTACATTCTCCTCAGTATATATGATATATGTGTGATGTATACTCTCCTCAGTATATATGATATATGTGTGATGTATATTCTCCTCAGTATATATGATATATGTGTGATGTATATTCTCCTCAGTATATATATATGTGTGATGTATATCCTCCTCAGTGTATATGATATATGTGTGATGTATATTCTCCTCAGTGTATATGATATATGTGTGATGTATATTCTCCTCAGTATATATGATATATGTGTGATGTATATTCTCCTCAGTATATATGATATATGTGTGATGTATATTCTCCTCAGTGTATATGATATATATGTGATGTATATTCTCCTCAGTATATATGATATATGTGTGATGTATATTCTCCTCAGTATATATGATATATGTGTGATGTATATTCTCCTCAGTATATATGATATATGTGTGATGTATATTCTCCTCAGTGTAATGATATATGTGTGATGTATATTCTCCTCAGTATATATGATATGTGTGATGTATATTCTCCTCAGTATATATGATATATGTGTGATGTACATTCTCCTCAGTATATATGATATATGTGTGATGTATATTCTCCTCAGTATATATGATATATGTGATGTATATTCTCCTCAGTATATATGATATATGTGTGATGTATATTCTCCTCAGTATATATGATATATGTGTGATGTATATTCTCCTCAGTATATATGATATATGTGTGATGTATATTCTCCTCAGTGTATATGATATATGTGTGATGTACATTCTCCTCAGTATATATGATATATGTGTGATGTATATTCTCCTCAGTATATATGATATATATGTGATGTACATTCTCCTCAGTATATATGATATATATGTGATGTATATTCTCCTCAGTATATATGATATATGTGTGATGTATATTCTCCTCAGTATATATGATATATGTGTGATGTATATTCTCCTCAGTATATATGATATATGTGTGATGTATATTCTCCTCAGTATATATGATATATATGTGATGTATATTCTCCTCAGTATATATGATATATGTGTGATGTATATTCCCCTCAGTATATATGATATATGTGTGATGTATATTCTCCTCAGTATATATGATATATGTGTGATGTACATTCTCCTCAGTATATATGATATATATGTGTGATGTATATTCTCCTCAGTATATATGATATATGTGTGATGTATATTCTCCTCAGTGTATATGATATATGTGATGTATATTCTCCTCAGTATATAGATATGTGTGATGTACATTCTCCTCAGTATATATGATATATGTGTGATGTACATTCTCCTCAGTGTATATGATATATGTGTGATGTATATTCTCCTCAGTATATATGATATATGTGTGATGTATATTCTCCTCAGTATATATGATATATGTGTGATGTATATTCTCCTCAGTATATATGATATATGTGATGTATATTCTCCTCAGTATATATGATATATGTGTGATGTATATCCTCCTCAGTATATATGATATATGTGTGATGTATATTCTCCTCAGTGTATATGATATATGTGTGATGTACATTCTCCTCAGTATATATATGTGTGATGTACATTCTCCTCAGTATATATGATATATGTGTGATGTACATTCTCCTCAGTATATATGATATGTGTGATGTATATTCTCCTCAGTGTATATGATATATGTGTGATGTATATTCTCCTCAGTGTATATGATATATGTGTGATGTACATTCTCCTCAGTATATATGATATATGTGTGATGTACATTCTCCTCAGTATATATGATATATGTGTGATGTATATTCTCCTCAGTGTATATGATATATGTGTGATGTATATTCTCCTCAGTGTATATGATATATGTGTGATGTACATTCTCCTCAGTGTATATGATATATGTGTGATGTATATTCTCCTCAGTGTATATGATATATGTGTGATGTATATTCTCCTCAGTGTATATGATATATGTGTGATGTATATTCTCCTCAGTGTATATGATATATATGTGATGTACATTCTCCTCAGTGTATATGATATATGTGTGATGTACATTCTCCTCAGTATATATGATATATGTGTGATGTATATTCTCCTCAGTATATATGATATATGTGTGATGTATATTCTCCTCAGTATATATGATATATGTGTGATGTATATTCTCCTCAGTGTATATGATATATGTGTGATGTACATTCTCCTCAGTATATATGATATATGTGTGATGTATATTCTCCTCAGTGTATATGATATATGTGTGATGTATATTCTCCTCAGTGTATATGATATATGTGTGATGTATATTCTCCTCAGTATATATGATATATGTGTGATGTACATTCTCCTCAGTATATATGATATATGTGTGATGTACATTCTCCTCAGTGTATATAATATGTGTGATGTATATTCTCCTCAGTGTATATGATATATGTGTTATGTATATTCTCCTCAGTATATATGATATATGTGATGTATATTCTCCTCAGTATATATGATATATGTGTGATGTACATTCTCCTCAGTGTATATGATATATGTGTGATGTATATTCTCCTCAGTATATAGATATGTGTGATGTATATTCTCCTCAGTGTATATGATATATATGTGATGTACATTCTCCTCAGTGTATATGATATATATGTGATGTATATTCTCCTCAGTGTATATGATATATGTGTGATGTATATTCTCCTCAGTATATATGATATGTGTGTGATGTATATTCTCCTCAGTATATATGATATATGTGTGATGTATATTCTCCTCAGTATATATGATATATGTGTGATGTATATTCTCCTCAGTGTATATGATATATGTGTGATGTATATTCTCCTCAGTGTATATGATATATTTGTGATGTATATTCTCCTCAGTATATATGATATATGTGTGATGTATATTCCCCTCAGTATATATGATATATGTGTGATGTATATTCTCCTCAGTATATATGATATATGTGTGATGTATATTCTCCTCAGTATATATGATATATGTGTGATGTATATTCTCCTCAGTATATATGATATATGTGTGATGTATATTCTCCTCAGTATATATGATATATGTGTGATGTATATTCTCCTCAGTATATATGATATATGTGTGATGTATATTCTCCTCAGTATATAGGATATATGTGTGATGTATATTCTCCTCAGTATATATGATATATGTGTGATGTATATTCTCCTCAGTATATATGATATATATGTGTGATGTATATTCTCCTCAGTGTATATGATATATGTGTGATGTATATTCTCCTCAGTATATATGATATATGTGATGTACATTCTCCTCAGTATATATGATATATATGTGTGATGTACATTCTCCTCAGTATATATGATATATATGTGTGATGTATATTCTCCTCAGTGTATATGATATATGTGTGATGTATATTCTCCTCAGTATATATGATATATGTGTGATGTACATTCTCCTCAGTATATATGATATATGTGTGATGTACATTCTCCTCAGTATATATGATATATGTGATGTACATTCTCCTCAGTATATATATATGTGTGATGTACATTCTCCTCAGTATATATGATATATGTGTGATGTACATTCTCCTCAGTATATATGATATATGTGTGATGTACATTCTCCTCAGTATATATATGTGATGTATATTCTCCTCAGTATATATGATATATGTGTGATGTACATTCTCCTCAGTATATATGATATATGTGTGATGTACATTCTCCTCAGTATATATGATATATGTGTGATGTATATCCTCCTCAGTATATATGATATATGTGTGATGTATATTCTCCTCAGTGTATATGATATATGTGTGATGTATATTCTCCTCAGTGTATATGATATATGTGTGATGTATATTCTCCTCAGTATATATGATATATGTGTGATGTATATTCTCCTCAGTATATATGATATATGTGTGATGTATATTCTCTCCTCAGTATATATGATATATGTGATGTATATTCTCCTCAGTATATATGATATATGTGATGTATATTCTCCTCAGTATATATGATATATGTGTGATGTATATTCTCCTCAGTATATATGATATATGTGTGATGTATATTCTCCTCAGTATATATGATATATGTGTGATGTACATTCTCCTCAGTATATATATATATATGTGTGATGTATATTCTCCTCAGTATATATGATATATGTGATGTATATTCTCCTCAGTATATATGATATATGTGATGTATATTCTCCTCAGTATATGATATATGTGTGATGTACATTCTCCTCAGTATATATGATATATGTGTGATGTACATTCTCCTCAGTATATATGATATATGTGTGATGTATATTTTCCTCAGTGTATATGATATATGTGTGATGTATATTCTCCTCAGTATATATGATATATGTGTGATGTATATTCTCCTCAGTATATATGATATATGTGTGATGTATATTCTCCTCAGTATATATGATATATGTGTGATGTATATTTTCCTCAGTATATATGATATATGTGTGATGTACATTCTCCTCAGTATATATGATATATGTGTGATGTATATTCTCCTCTGTATATATGATATATGTGATGTATATTCTCCTCAGTATATATGATATATGTGTGATGTATATTTTCCTCAGTGTATATGATATATGTGTGATGTATATTCTCCTCAGTATATATGATATATGTGTGATGTATATTCTCCTCAGTATATATGATATATGTGTGATGTATATTCTCCTCAGTATAATATGATATATGTGTGATGTATATTCTCCTCAGTATATATGATATGTGTGATGTATATTCTCCTCAGTATATATGATATATGTGTGATGTACATTCTCCTCAGTATATATGATATATGTGTGATGTATATTTTCCTCAGTGTATATGATATATGTGTGATGTACATTCTCCTCAGAATATATGATATATGTGTGATGTATATTCTCCTCAGTATATATGATATATGTGTGATGTATATTTTCCTCAGTATATATGATATATGTGTGATGTATATTCTCCTCAGTATATGATATATGTGTGATGTATATTCCCCTCAGTATATATTATATATGTGTGATGTACATTCTCCTCAGTATATATGATATATGTGTGATGTACATTCTCCTCAGTATATATGATATATGTGTGATGTACATTCTCCTCAGTATATATGATATATGTGTGATGTACATTCTCCTCAGTATATATGATATATGTGTGATGTACATTCTCCTCAGTATATATGATATATGTGTGATGTATATTCTCCTCAGTATATATGATATATGTGTGATGTACATTCTCTTCAGTATATATGATATATGTGTGATGTATATTCTCCTCAGTATATATGATATATATGTGATGTATATTCTCCTCAGTATATATGATATATGTGTGATGTATATTCTCCTCAGTATATATGATATATATGTGATGTATATTCTCCTCAGTATATATGATATATGTGATGTATATTCTCCTCAGTATATATGATATATTTGATGTATATTCTCCTCAGTATATATGATATATGTGTGATGTATATCCTCCTCAGTATATATGATATATGTGTGATGTACATTC
This sequence comes from Rhinoderma darwinii, assembly GCF_050947455.1. Taxonomy (NCBI): domain Eukaryota; kingdom Metazoa; phylum Chordata; class Amphibia; order Anura; family Rhinodermatidae; genus Rhinoderma; species Rhinoderma darwinii. The sequence continues at coordinate 1,626,253 of NC_134699.1, read as the reverse complement.
TCCTCAGTGTATATGATATATGTGTGATGTATATTCTCCTCAGTATATGATATATGTGTGATGTATATTCCCCTCAGTATATATGATATATGTGTGATGTACATTCTCCTCAGTATATATGATATATGTGTGATGTACATTCTCCTCAGTATATATGATATATGTGTGATGTACATTCTCCTCAGTATATATGATATATGTGTGATGTACATTCTCCTCAGTATATATGATATATGTGTGATGTACATTCTCCTCAGTATATATGATATATGTGTGATGTATATTCTCCTCAGTATATGATATATGTGTGATGTATATTCTCCTCAGTATATATGATATATATGTGATGTATATTCTCCTCAGTATATATGATATATGTGTGATGTATATTCTCCTCAGTATATATGATATATATGTGATGTATATTCTCCTCAGTATATATGATATATGTGATGTATATTCTCCTCAGTATATATGATATATGTGATGTATATTCTCCTCAGTATATATGATATATATGTGATGTATATTCTCCTCAGTATATATGATATATGTGTGATGTATATTCTCCTCGGTATATATGATATATGTGTGATGTACATTCTCCTCAGTATATATGATATATGTGTGATGTATATTCTCCTCAGTATATATGATATATGTGTGATGTATATTCTCCTCAGTATATATGATATGTGTGTGATGTATATTCTCCTCAGTATATATATATGTGTGATGTATATTCTCCTCAGTATATAGGATATATGTGTGATGTACATTCTCCTCAGTATATATGATATATGTGTGATGTATATTCTCCTCAGTATATATGATATGTGTGATGTATATTCTCCTCAGTATATATGATATGTGTGATGTATATTCTCCTCAGTATATATGATATATGTGTGATGTATATTCTCCTCAGTATATATGATATATGTGTGATGTATATTCTCCTCAGTATATGATATGTGTGCTGTATATTCTCCTCAGTATATATGATATATGTGTGATGTACATTCTCCTCAGTATATATGATATATGTGTGATGTATATTCTCCTCAGTATATATATGTGTGATGTATATTCTCCTCAGTATATATGATATATGTGTGATGTTTATTCTCCTCAGTATATATGATATATGTGTGATGTACATTCTCCTCAGTGTATATGATATATGTGTGATGTATATTCTCCTCAGTATATATGATATATGTGTGATGTATATTCTCCTCAGTATATATGATATATGTGATGTATATTCTCCTCAGTATATATGATATATGTGTGATGTATATTCTCCTCAGTATATATGATATATGTGATGTATATTCTCCTCAGTATATATGATATGTGTGATGTATATTCTCCTCAGTATATATGATATGTGATGTATATTCTCCTCAGTATATATGATATATGTGTGATGTACATTCTCCTCAGTATATATGATATATGTGTGATGTACATTCTCCTCAGTATATATGATATATGTGTGATGTATATTCTCCTCAGTATATATGATATATGTGATGTATATTCTCCTCAGTATATATGATATATATGTGATGTACATTCTCCTCAGTATATATGATATGTGTGATGTATATTCTCCTCAGTATATATGTGTGATGTATATTCTCCTCAGTATATATGATATATGTGTGATGTACATTCTCCTCAGTATATATGATATATGTGTGATGTATATTCTCCTCAGTATATATATGTGTGATGTACATTCTCCTCAGTATATATGATATATATGTGATGTATATTCTCCTCAGTGTATATGATATATGTGTGATGTATATTCTCCTCAGTATATATGATATATGTGTGATGTATATTCTCCTCAGTATATATGATATATGTGTGATGTATATTCTCCTCAGTGTATATGATATATGTGTGATGTACATTCTCCTCAGTATATATGATATATGTGTGATGTATATTCTCCTCAGTATATATGATATATATGTGATGTACATTCTCCTCAGTATATATGATATATATGTGATGTATATTCTCCTCAGTATATGATATATGTGTGATGTTTATTCTCCTCAGTATATGATATGTGTGATGTATATTCTCCTCAGTATATATGATATATATGTGTGATGTATATTCTCCTCAGTATATATGATATATGTGATGTATATTCTCCTCAGTGTATATGATATATGTGTGATGTACATTCTCCTCAGTATATATGATATATGTGTGATGTATATTCTCCTCAGTATATATGATATATGTGTGATGTATATTCCCCTCAGTATATATGATATATGTGTGATGTATATTCTCCTCAGTATATATGATACATTTGTGTGATGTATATTCTCCTCAGTATATATGATATATGTGATGTATATTCTCCTCAGTGTATATGATATATGTGTGATGTACATTCTCCTCAGTATATATGATATATGTGTGATGTACATTCTCCTCAGTATATATGATATATGTGTGATGTATATTCTCCTCAGTATATATGATATATGGGTGATGTATATTCTCCTCAGTATATATGATATATGTGTGATGTATATTCTCCTCAGTGTATATGATATATGTGTGATGTATATTCTCCTCAGTGTATATGATATATGTGTGATGTATATTCTCCTCAGTGTATATGATATATGTGTGATGTATATTCTCCTCAGTGTATAGGATATATGTGTGATGTATATTCTCCTCAGTATATATGATATATGTGTGATGTACATTCTCCTCAGTATATATGATATATGTGTGATGTATATTCTCCTCAGTATATATGATATATGTGTGATGTATATTCTCCTCAGTGTATATGATATATGTGTGATGTATATTCTCCTCAGTGTATATGATATATGTGTGATGTATATTCTCCTCAGTATATATGATATATGTGTGATGTACATTCTCCTCAGTATATATGATATATGTGTGATGTATATTCTCCTCAGTATATATGATATATGTGTGATGTATATTCTCCTCAGTGTATATGATATATGTGTGATGTATATTCTCCTCAGTATATATGATATATGTGTGATGTATATTCTCCTCAGTGTATATGATATATGTGTGATGTATATTCTCCTCAGTGTATATGATATATGTGTGATGTATATTCTCCTCAGTATATATGATATATGTGTGATGTATATTCTCCTCAGTATATATGATATATATGTGATGTATATTCTCCTCAGTATATATGATATATGTGTGATGTACATTCTCCTCAGTATATATGATATATGTGATGTATATTCTCCTCAGTATATATGATATATGTGTGATGTATATTCTCCTCAGTGTATATGATATATGTGTGATGTAAATTCTCCTCAGTATATATGATATATGTGTGATGTATATTCTCCTCAGTATATAGGATATATGTGTGATGTATATTCTCCTCAGTGTATATGATATATGTGTGATGTATATTCTCCTCAGTATATATGATATATGTGTGATGTATATTCTCCTCAGTATATATGATATATGTGTGATGTATATTCTCCTCAGTATATATGATATATGTGTGATGTATATTCTCCTCAGTATATATGATATATGTGTGATGTATATTCTCCTCAGTATATATGATATATGTGTGATGTATATTCTCCTCAGTGTATATGATATATGTGTGATGTATATTCTCCTCAGTATATATGATATGTGTGTGATGTATATTCTCCTCAGTATATATGATATATGTGTGATGTATATTCTCCTCAGTGTATATGATATATGTGTGATGTATATCCTCCTCAGTATATATGATATATGTGTGATGTACATTCTCCTCAGTGTATATGATATATGTGTGATGTACATTCTCCTCAGTATATATGATATATGTGTGATGTATACTCTCCTCAGTATATATGATATATGTGTGATGTATATTCTCCTCAGTATATATGATATATGTGTGATGTATATTCTCCTCAGTATATATATATGTGTGATGTATATCCTCCTCAGTGTATATGATATATGTGTGATGTATATTCTCCTCAGTGTATATGATATATGTGTGATGTATATTCTCCTCAGTATATATGATATATGTGTGATGTATATTCTCCTCAGTATATATGATATATGTGTGATGTATATTCTCCTCAGTGTATATGATATATATGTGATGTATATTCTCCTCAGTATATATGATATATGTGTGATGTATATTCTCCTCAGTATATATGATATATGTGTGATGTATATTCTCCTCAGTATATATGATATATGTGTGATGTATATTCTCCTCAGTGTAATGATATATGTGTGATGTATATTCTCCTCAGTATATATGATATGTGTGATGTATATTCTCCTCAGTATATATGATATATGTGTGATGTACATTCTCCTCAGTATATATGATATATGTGTGATGTATATTCTCCTCAGTATATATGATATATGTGATGTATATTCTCCTCAGTATATATGATATATGTGTGATGTATATTCTCCTCAGTATATATGATATATGTGTGATGTATATTCTCCTCAGTATATATGATATATGTGTGATGTATATTCTCCTCAGTGTATATGATATATGTGTGATGTACATTCTCCTCAGTATATATGATATATGTGTGATGTATATTCTCCTCAGTATATATGATATATATGTGATGTACATTCTCCTCAGTATATATGATATATATGTGATGTATATTCTCCTCAGTATATATGATATATGTGTGATGTATATTCTCCTCAGTATATATGATATATGTGTGATGTATATTCTCCTCAGTATATATGATATATGTGTGATGTATATTCTCCTCAGTATATATGATATATATGTGATGTATATTCTCCTCAGTATATATGATATATGTGTGATGTATATTCCCCTCAGTATATATGATATATGTGTGATGTATATTCTCCTCAGTATATATGATATATGTGTGATGTACATTCTCCTCAGTATATATGATATATATGTGTGATGTATATTCTCCTCAGTATATATGATATATGTGTGATGTATATTCTCCTCAGTGTATATGATATATGTGATGTATATTCTCCTCAGTATATAGATATGTGTGATGTACATTCTCCTCAGTATATATGATATATGTGTGATGTACATTCTCCTCAGTGTATATGATATATGTGTGATGTATATTCTCCTCAGTATATATGATATATGTGTGATGTATATTCTCCTCAGTATATATGATATATGTGTGATGTATATTCTCCTCAGTATATATGATATATGTGATGTATATCCTCCTCAGTATATATGATATATGTGTGATGTATATTCTCCTCAGTGTATATGATATATGTGTGATGTACATTCTCCTCAGTATATATATGTGTGATGTACATTCTCCTCAGTATATATGATATATGTGTGATGTACATTCTCCTCAGTATATATGATATGTGTGATGTATATTCTCCTCAGTGTATATGATATATGTGTGATGTATATTCTCCTCAGTGTATATGATATATGTGTGATGTACATTCTCCTCAGTATATATGATATATGTGTGATGTACATTCTCCTCAGTATATATGATATATGTGTGATGTATATTCTCCTCAGTGTATATGATATATGTGTGATGTATATTCTCCTCAGTGTATATGATATATGTGTGATGTACATTCTCCTCAGTGTATATGATATATGTGTGATGTATATTCTCCTCAGTGTATATGATATATGTGTGATGTATATTCTCCTCAGTGTATATGATATATGTGTGATGTATATTCTCCTCAGTGTATATGATATATATGTGATGTACATTCTCCTCAGTGTATATGATATATGTGTGATGTACATTCTCCTCAGTATATATGATATATGTGTGATGTATATTCTCCTCAGTATATATGATATATGTGTGATGTATATTCTCCTCAGTATATATGATATATGTGTGATGTATATTCTCCTCAGTGTATATGATATATGTGTGATGTACATTCTCCTCAGTATATATGATATATGTGTGATGTATATTCTCCTCAGTGTATATGATATATGTGTGATGTATATTCTCCTCAGTGTATATGATATATGTGTGATGTATATTCTCCTCAGTATATATGATATATGTGTGATGTACATTCTCCTCAGTATATATGATATATGTGTGATGTACATTCTCCTCAGTGTATATAATATGTGTGATGTATATTCTCCTCAGTGTATATGATATATGTGTGATGTATATTCTCCTCAGTATATATGATATATGTGATGTATATTCTCCTCAGTATATATGATATATGTGTGATGTACATTCTCCTCAGTGTATATGATATATGTGTGATGTATATTCTCCTCAGTATATAGATATGTGTGATGTATATTCTCCTCAGTGTATATGATATATATGTGATGTACATTCTCCTCAGTGTATATGATATATGTGTGATGTATATTCTCCTCAGTATATATGATATGTGTGTGATGTATATTCTCCTCAGTATATATGATATATGTGTGATGTATATTCTCCTCAGTGTATATGATATATTTGTGATGTATATTCTCCTCAGTATATATGATATATGTGTGATGTATATTCCCCTCAGTATATATGATATATGTGTGATGTATATTCTCCTCAGTATATATGATATATGTGTGATGTATATTCTCCTCAGTATATATGATATATGTGTGATGTATATTCTCCTCAGTATATATGATATATGTGTGATGTATATTCTCCTCAGTATATATGATATATGTGTGATGTATATTCTCCTCAGTATATATGATATATGTGTGATGTATATTCTCCTCAGTATATAGGATATATGTGTGATGTATATTCTCCTCAGTATATATGATATATGTGTGATGTATATTCTCCTCAGTATATATGATATATATGTGTGATGTATATTCTCCTCAGTGTATATGATATATGTGTGATGTATATTCTCCTCAGTATATATGATATATGTGATGTACATTCTCCTCAGTATATATGATATATATGTGTGATGTACATTCTCCTCAGTATATATGATATATATGTGTGATGTATATTCTCCTCAGTGTATATGATATATGTGTGATGTATATTCTCCTCAGTATATATGATATATGTGTGATGTATATTCTCCTCAGTGTATATGATATATATGTGATGTACATTCTCCTCAGTATATATGATATATGTGTGATGTATATTCTCCTCAGTGTATATGATATATGTGTGATGTACATTCTCCTCAGTATATATGATATATGTGTGATGTATATTCTCCTCAGTGTATATGATATATGTGTGATGTATATTCTCCTCAGTATATATGATATATGTGTGATGTATATTCTCCTCAGTATATAGGATATATGTGTGATGTATATTCTCCTCAGTATATATGATATATGTGTGATGTATATTCTCCTCAGTATATATGATATATATGTGTGATGTATATTCTCCTCAGTGTATATGATATATGTGTGATGTATATTCTCCTCAGTATATATGATATATGTGATGTACATTCTCCTCAGTATATATGATATATATGTGTGATGTACATTCTCCTCAGTATATATGATATATATGTGTGATGTATATTCTCCTCAGTGTATATGATATATGTGTGATGTATATTCTCCTCAGTATATATGATATATGTGTGATGTATATTCTCCTCAGTGTATATGATATATATGTGATGTACATTCTCCTCAGTATATATGATATATGTGTGATGTATATTCTCCTCAGTGTATATGATATATGTGTGATGTACATTCTCCTCAGTATATATGATATATGTGTGATGTATATTCTCCTCAGTATATATGATATATGTGTGATGTATATTCTCCTCAGTGTATATGATATATGTGTGATGTATATTCTCCTCAGTATATATGATATGTGTGTGATGTATATTCTCCTCAGTATATATGATATATGTGTGATGTATATTCTCCTCAGTGTATATGATATATGTGTGATGTATATCCTCCTCAGTATATATGATATATGTGTGATGTACATTCTCCTCAGTGTATATGATATATGTGTGATGTACATTCTCCTCAGTATATATGATATATGTGTGATGTATACTCTCCTCAGTATATATGATATATGTGTGATGTATATTCTCCTCAGTATATATGATATATGTGTGATGTATATTCTCCTCAGTATATATATATGTGTGATGTATATCCTCCTCAGTGTATATGATATATGTGTGATGTATATTCTCCTCAGTGTATATGATATATGTGTGATGTATATTCTCCTCAGTATATATGATATATGTGTGATGTATATTCTCCTCAGTATATATGATATATGTGTGATGTATATTCTCCTCAGTGTATATGATATATATGTGATGTATATTCTCCTCAGTATATATGATATATGTGTGATGTATATTCTCCTCAGTATATATGATATATGTGTGATGTATATTCTCCTCAGTATATATGATATATGTGTGATGTATATTCTCCTCAGTGTAATGATATATGTGTGATGTATATTCTCCTCAGTATATATGATATGTGTGATGTATATTCTCCTCAGTATATATGATATATGTGTGATGTACATTCTCCTCAGTATATATGATATATGTGTGATGTATATTCTCCTCAGTATATATGATATATGTGATGTATATTCTCCTCAGTATATATGATATATGTGTGATGTATATTCTCCTCAGTATATATGATATATGTGTGATGTATATTCTCCTCAGTATATATGATATATGTGTGATGTATATTCTCCTCAGTGTATATGATATATGTGTGATGTACATTCTCCTCAGTATATATGATATATGTGTGATGTATATTCTCCTCAGTATATATGATATATATGTGATGTACATTCTCCTCAGTATATATGATATATATGTGATGTATATTCTCCTCAGTATATATGATATATGTGTGATGTATATTCTCCTCAGTATATATGATATATGTGTGATGTATATTCTCCTCAGTATATATGATATATGTGTGATGTATATTCTCCTCAGTATATATGATATATATGTGATGTATATTCTCCTCAGTATATATGATATATGTGTGATGTATATTCCCCTCAGTATATATGATATATGTGTGATGTATATTCTCCTCAGTATATATGATATATGTGTGATGTACATTCTCCTCAGTATATATGATATATATGTGTGATGTATATTCTCCTCAGTATATATGATATATGTGTGATGTATATTCTCCTCAGTGTATATGATATATGTGATGTATATTCTCCTCAGTATATAGATATGTGTGATGTACATTCTCCTCAGTATATATGATATATGTGTGATGTACATTCTCCTCAGTGTATATGATATATGTGTGATGTATATTCTCCTCAGTATATATGATATATGTGTGATGTATATTCTCCTCAGTATATATGATATATGTGTGATGTATATTCTCCTCAGTATATATGATATATGTGATGTATATCCTCCTCAGTATATATGATATATGTGTGATGTATATTCTCCTCAGTGTATATGATATATGTGTGATGTACATTCTCCTCAGTATATATATGTGTGATGTACATTCTCCTCAGTATATATGATATATGTGTGATGTACATTCTCCTCAGTATATATGATATGTGTGATGTATATTCTCCTCAGTGTATATGATATATGTGTGATGTATATTCTCCTCAGTGTATATGATATATGTGTGATGTACATTCTCCTCAGTATATATGATATATGTGTGATGTACATTCTCCTCAGTATATATGATATATGTGTGATGTATATTCTCCTCAGTGTATATGATATATGTGTGATGTATATTCTCCTCAGTGTATATGATATATGTGTGATGTACATTCTCCTCAGTGTATATGATATATGTGTGATGTATATTCTCCTCAGTGTATATGATATATGTGTGATGTATATTCTCCTCAGTGTATATGATATATGTGTGATGTATATTCTCCTCAGTGTATATGATATATATGTGATGTACATTCTCCTCAGTGTATATGATATATGTGTGATGTACATTCTCCTCAGTATATATGATATATGTGTGATGTATATTCTCCTCAGTATATATGATATATGTGTGATGTATATTCTCCTCAGTATATATGATATATGTGTGATGTATATTCTCCTCAGTGTATATGATATATGTGTGATGTACATTCTCCTCAGTATATATGATATATGTGTGATGTATATTCTCCTCAGTGTATATGATATATGTGTGATGTATATTCTCCTCAGTGTATATGATATATGTGTGATGTATATTCTCCTCAGTATATATGATATATGTGTGATGTACATTCTCCTCAGTATATATGATATATGTGTGATGTACATTCTCCTCAGTGTATATAATATGTGTGATGTATATTCTCCTCAGTGTATATGATATATGTGTGATGTATATTCTCCTCAGTATATATGATATATGTGATGTATATTCTCCTCAGTATATATGATATATGTGTGATGTACATTCTCCTCAGTGTATATGATATATGTGTGATGTATATTCTCCTCAGTATATAGATATGTGTGATGTATATTCTCCTCAGTGTATATGATATATATGTGATGTACATTCTCCTCAGTGTATATGATATATGTGTGATGTATATTCTCCTCAGTATATATGATATGTGTGTGATGTATATTCTCCTCAGTATATATGATATATGTGTGATGTATATTCTCCTCAGTGTATATGATATATTTGTGATGTATATTCTCCTCAGTATATATGATATATGTGTGATGTATATTCCCCTCAGTATATATGATATATGTGTGATGTATATTCTCCTCAGTATATATGATATATGTGTGATGTATATTCTCCTCAGTATATATGATATATGTGTGATGTATATTCTCCTCAGTATATATGATATATGTGTGATGTATATTCTCCTCAGTATATATGATATATGTGTGATGTATATTCTCCTCAGTATATATGATATATGTGTGATGTATATTCTCCTCAGTATATAGGATATATGTGTGATGTATATTCTCCTCAGTATATATGATATATGTGTGATGTATATTCTCCTCAGTATATATGATATATATGTGTGATGTATATTCTCCTCAGTGTATATGATATATGTGTGATGTATATTCTCCTCAGTATATATGATATATGTGATGTACATTCTCCTCAGTATATATGATATATATGTGTGATGTACATTCTCCTCAGTATATATGATATATATGTGTGATGTATATTCTCCTCAGTGTATATGATATATGTGTGATGTATATTCTCCTCAGTATATATGATATATGTGTGATGTATATTCTCCTCAGTGTATATGATATATATGTGATGTACATTCTCCTCAGTATATATGATATATGTGTGATGTATATTCTCCTCAGTGTATATGATATATGTGTGATGTACATTCTCCTCAGTATATATGATATATGTGTGATGTATATTCTCCTCAGTGTATATGATATATGTGTGATGTATATTCTCCTCAGTATATATGATATATGTGTGATGTATATTCTCCTCAGTATATAGGATATATGTGTGATGTATATTCTCCTCAGTATATATGATATATGTGTGATGTATATTCTCCTCAGTATATATGATATATATGTGTGATGTATATTCTCCTCAGTGTATATGATATATGTGTGATGTATATTCTCCTCAGTATATATGATATATGTGATGTACATTCTCCTCAGTATATATGATATATATGTGTGATGTACATTCTCCTCAGTATATATGATATATATGTGTGATGTATATTCTCCTCAGTGTATATGATATATGTGTGATGTATATTCTCCTCAGTATATATGATATATGTGTGATGTATATTCTCCTCAGTGTATATGATATATATGTGATGTACATTCTCCTCAGTATATATGATATATGTGTGATGTATATTCTCCTCAGTGTATATGATATATGTGTGATGTACATTCTCCTCAGTATATATGATATATGTGTGATGTATATTCTCCTCAGTGTATATGATATATGTGTGATGTATATTCTCCTCAGTATATATGATATATATGTGTGATGTATATTCTCCTCAGTGTATATGATATATGTGTGATGTATATTCTCCTCAGTATATATGATATATGTGTGATGTATATTCTCCTCAGTATATATGATATATGTGTGATGTATATTCTCCTCAGTATATATATATGTGTGATGTACATTCTCCTCAGTATATATGATATATATGTGATGTATATTCTCCTCAGTGTATATGATATATGTGTGATGTACATTCTCCTCAGTGTATATGATATATGTGTGATGTATATTCCCCTCAGTATATATGATATATGTGTGATGTACATTCTCCTCAGTGTATATGATATATGTGTGATGTATATTCTCCTCAGTGTATATGATATATGTGTGATGTATATTCTCCTCAGTATATGATATATGTGTGATGTACATTCTCCTCAGTATATATGATATATGTGTGATGTATATTCTCCTCAGTATATATGATATATGTGTGATGTACATTCTCCTCAGTATATATGATATATGTGTGATGTATATTCTCCTCAGTGTATATGATATATGTGTGATGTATATTCTCCTCAGTATATATGATATATGTGTGATGTATATTCTCCTCAGTATATATGATATATGTGATCTATATTCTCCTCAGTATATATGATATATGTGTGATGTATATTCTCCTCAGTGTATATGATATATATGTGATGTACATTCTCCTCAGTGTATATGATATATGTGTGATGTATATTCTCCTCAGTATATATGATATATGTGTGATGTATATTCTCCTCAGTATATATAATATATGTGTGATGTATATTCTCCTCAGTATATATGATATATGTGTGATGTATATTCTCCTCAGTATATATGATATATGTGTGATGTATATTCTCCTCAGTATATATGATATATGTGTGATGTATATTCTCCTCAGTATATATGATATATGTGTGATGTATATTCTCCTCAGTATATATGATATATGTGTGATGTATATTCTCCTCAGTATATATGATATATGTGTGATGTATATTCTCCTCAGTATATATGATATATGTGTGATGTATATTCTCCTCAGTATATATGATATATGTGTGATGTATATTCTCCTCAGTATATATGATATATGTGTGATGTATATTCTCCTCAGTATATATGATATATGTGTGATGTATATTCTCCTCAGTATATATGATATATGTGTGATGTATATTCTCCTCAGTATATAGGATATATGTGTGATGTATATTCTCCTCAGTATATATGATATATGTGTGATGTATATTCTCCTCAGTATATATGATATATATGTGTGATGTATATTCTCCTCAGTGTATATGATATATGTGTGATGTATATTCTCCTCAGTATATATGATATATGTGATGTACATTCTCCTCAGTATATATGATATATATGTGTGATGTACATTCTCCTCAGTATATATGATATATATGTGTGATGTATATTCTCCTCAGTGTATATGATATATGTGTGATGTATATTCTCCTCAGTATATATGATATATGTGTGATGTATATTCTCCTCAGTGTATATGATATATATGTGATGTACATTCTCCTCAGTATATATGATATATGTGTGATGTATATTCTCCTCAGTGTATATGATATATGTGTGATGTACATTCTCCTCAGTATATATGATATATGTGTGATGTATATTCTCCTCAGTGTATATGATATATGTGTGATGTACATTCTCCTCAGTATATATGATATATGTGTGATGTACATTCTCCTCAGTATATATGATATATGTGATGTACATTCTCCTCAGTATATATGATATATATGTGTGATGTACATTCTCCTCAGTATATATGATATATATGTGTGATGTATATTCTCCTCAGTGTATATGATATATGTGTGATGTATATTCTCCTCAGTATATATGATATATGTGTGATGTATATTCTCCTCAGTGTATATGATATATATGTGATGTACATTCTCCTCAGTATATATGATATATGTGTGATGTATATTCTCCTCAGTGTATATGATATATGTGTGATGTACATTCTCCTCAGTATATATGATATATGTGTGATGTATATTCTCCTCAGTATATATGATATATATGTGTGATGTATATTCTCCTCAGTGTATATGATATATGTGTGATGTATATTCTCCTCAGTATATATGATATATGTGTGATGTATATTCTCCTCAGTATATATGATATATGTGTGATGTATATTCTCCTCAGTATATATATATGTGTGATGTATATTCTCCTCAGTGTATATGATATATGTGTGATGTACATTCTCCTCAGTATATATGATATATGTGTGATGTACATTCTCCTCAGTATATATGATATATGTGTGATGTATATTCTCCTCTGTATATATGATATATGTGATGTATATTCTCCTCAGTATATATGATATATGTGTGATGTACATTCTCCTCAGTATATATGATATATGTGTGATGTACATTCTCCTCAGTATATATGATATATGTGTGATGTATATTCTCCTCTGTATATATGATATATGTGATGTATATTCTCCTCAGTATATATGATATATATGTGATGTATATTCTCCTCAGTGTATATGATATATATGTGATGTATATTCTCCTCAGTATATATGATATATGTGTGATGTATATTCTCCTCAGTGTATATGATATATGTGTGATGTACATTCTCCTCAGTATATATGATATATGTGTGATGTATATTCTCTCCTCAGTATATATGATATATGTGTGATGTATATTCTCCTCAGTGTATATGATATATGTGTGATGTATATTCTCCTCAGTATATATGATATATGTGTGATGTACATTCTCCTCAGTATATATGATATATGTGTGATGTATATTCTCCTCAGTATATATGATATATGTGTGATGTATATTCTCCTCAGTGTATATGATATATGTGTGATGTACATTCTCCTCAGTATATATGATATATGTGTGATGTATATTCTCTCCTCAGTATATATGATATATGTGTGATGTATATTCTCCTCAGTGTATATGATATATGTGTGATGTATATTCTCCTCAGTATATATGATATATGTGTGATGTATATTCTCCTCAGTATATATGATATATGTGTGATGTATATTCTCCTCAGTATATATGATATATGTGTGATGTATATTCTCCTCAGTGTATATGATATATGTGTGATGTACATTCTCCTCAGTATATATGATATATGTGTGATGTATATTCTCCTCAGTATATATGATATATATGTGATGTATATTCTCCTCAGTATATATGATATATATGTGATGTATATTCTCCTCAGTATATATGATATATGTGTGATGTATATTCTCCTCAGTGTATATGATATATGTGTGATGTACATTCTCCTCAGTATATATGATATATGTGTGATGTATATTCTCCTCAGTGTATATGATATATGTGTGATGTATATTCTCCTCAGTGTATATGATATATGTGTGATGTATATTCTCCTCAGTATATATGATATATGTGTGATGTACATTCTCCTCAGTATATATGATATATGTGTGATGTATATTCTCCTCAGTATATGATATATGTGTGATGTATATTCTCCTCAGTATATATGATATATGTGTGATGTATATTCTCCTCAGTATATATGATATATGTGTGATGTATATTCTCCTCAGTATATATGATATATGTGTGATGTATATTCTCCTCAGTGTATATGATATATGTGTGATGTACATTCTCCTCAGTGTATATGATATATGTGTGATGTATATTCTCCTCAGTATATATGATATATGTGTGATGTATATTCTCCTCAGTATATATGATATATGTGTGATGTATATTCTCCTCAGTATATATGATATATGTGTGATGTACATTCTCCTCAGTATATATGATATATGTGTGATGTATATTCTCCTCAGTGTATATGATATATGTGTGATGTATATTCTCCTCAGTGTATATGATATATGTGTGATGTATATTCTCCTCAGTATATATGATATATGTGTGATGTACATTCTCCTCAGTATATATGATATATGTGATGTATATTCTCAGTATATATGATATATGTGTGATGTATATTCTCTCCTCAGTATATATGATATATGTGATGTATATTCTCCTCAGTATATATGATATATGTGTGATGTATATTCTCCTCAGTATATATGATATATGTGATGTATATTCTCCTCAGTATATATGATATATGTGTGATGTACATTCTCCTCAGTATATAGGATATATATGTGATGTATATTCTCCTCAGTATATATGATATATGTGTGATGTATATTCTCCTCAGTATATATGATATATGTGATGTATATTCTCCTCAGTATATATGATATATGTGTGATGTATATTCTCTCCTCAGTATATATGATATATGTGATGTATATTCTCCTCAGTATATATGATATATGTGTGATGTATATTCTCCTCAGTGTATATGATATATGTGTGATGTATATTCTCCTCAGTGTATATGATATATGTGTGATGTACATTCTCCTCAGTATATATGATATATGTGTGATGTATATTCTCCTCGGTATATATGATATATGTGTGATGTACATTCTCCTCAGTGTATATGATATATGTGTGATGTACATTCTCCTCAGTATATATGATATATATGTGTGATGTATATTCTCCTCAGTGTATATGATATATGTGTGATGTATATTCTCCTCAGTATATATGATATATGTGTGATGTATATTCTCCTCAGTATATATGATATATGTGTGATGTACATTTTCCTCAGTATATAGGATATATGTGTGATGTATATTCTCCTCAGTATATATGATATATGTGTGATGTATATTCTCCTCAGTGTATATGATATATGTGTGATGTATATTCTCCTCAGTATATATGATATATGTGTGATGTACATTCTCCTCAGTATATATGATATATGTGTGATGTATATTCTCCTCAGTGTATATGATATATGTGTGATGTATATTCTCCTCAGTATATATGATATATGTGATGTATATTCTCCTCAGTATATATGATATATGTGTGATGTACATTCTCCTCAGTGTATATGATATATGTGTGATGTATATTCTCCTCAGTGTATATGATATATGTGTGATGTACATTCTCCTCAGTATATATGATATATGTGTGATGTATATTCTCCTCAGTGTATATGATATATGTGTGATGTATATTCTCCTCAGTATATATGTATGTATGTATATATATATATATGGTCAGTGTATTAGTACAGTATGTGTCCGCCATGTTTCGGAGGATAACGGCCGTGCTTTTGCAGCTACCGAGCAACCGCAATCGTTCCCCGAGTCCGCCGCCGCCGCCACCGCCACATCCGGGTACGTAACTCCCCCCCGCGCTGTGTTGTGATTGGTCGCACAAGGGGCGGAAGTGACGTTGTGGTGTCCGGGGAGGTGGGAGTGCGCGCTTCCGGCTGCGTGCGGTGGTGTCAGGCGGCGGCCGGAGCGGACACACAGGGGCCAGACATGCAGATAGAGCGTGAGTTCCGGGAGGCTGACAGGAACAACAGCTGGATGTCCATCTACCAGGTGAGGGGGCCACCGCACGTCTTCCGTTATCTCACACATTCCTCCACTGACAAGAAGGGGTTAATGACTGACAGCTGTCAATCACCCGGCCCGCTATGTGCCCCACGTCCCATCACCCATGTTACAGTCTGGTGACCCCTATACATATAGGGGTATAAGTATTATTACACTGCCCACTATGCTACATATAGATCACGATAGAAAATATCATTTATATTATGTTATGTTATATTATATCACACACTGATTATACTGTAATAATGTTATTATATCACACACTGATTATACTGTAATAATGTTATTATATCACACGCTGATTATACTGTAATAATGTTATTATATCACACGCTGATTATACTGTAATAATGTTATTATATCACACACTGATTATACTGTAATAATGTTATTATATCACACGCTGATTATACTGTAATAATGTTATTATATCACACGCTGATTATACTGTAATAATGTTATTATATCACACGCTGATTATATACTGTAATAATGTTATTATATCACACACTGATTATACTGTAATAATGTTATTATATCACACGCTGATTATACTGTAATAATGTTATTATATCACACTGATTATACTGTAATAATGTTATTATATCACACTGATTATACTGTAATAATGTTATTATATCACACTGATTATACTGTAATAATGTTATTATATCACACTGATTATACTGTAATAATGTTATTATATCACACTGATTATACTGTAATAATGTTATTATATCACACGCTGATTATACTGTAATAATGTTATTATATCACACTGATTATACTGTAATAATGTTATTATATCACACGCTGATTATACTGTAATAATGTTATTATATCACACGCTGATTATATACTGTAATAATGTTATTATATCACACGCTGATTATACTGTAATAATGTTATTATATCACACACTGATTATACTGTAATAATGTTATTATATCACACGCTGATTATATACTGTAATAATGTTATTATATCACACACTGATTATACTGTAATAATGTTATTATATCACACGCTGATTATATACTGTAATAATGTTATTATATCACACGCTGATTATATACTGTAATAATGTTATTATATCACACGCTGATTATATACTGTAATAATGTTATTATATCACACACTGATTATACTGTAATAATGTTATTATATCACACGCTGATTATACTGTAATAATGTTATTATATCACACGCTGATTATACTGTAATAATGTTATTATATCACACGCTGATTATACTGTAATGTTATTATATCACACGCTGATTATACTGTAATAATGTTATTATATCACACGCTGATTATACTGTAATAATGTTATTATATCACACGCTGATTATACTGTAATAATGTTATTATATCACACGCTGATTATACTGTAATAATGTTATTATATCACACGCTGATTATACTGTAATAATGTTATTATATCACACGCTGATTATACTGTAATAATGTTATTATATCACACGCTGATTATACTGTAATAATGTTATTATATCACACGCTGATTATACTGTAATAATGTTATTATATCACACGCTGATTATACTGTAATAATGTTATTATATCACACGCTGATTATACTGTAATAATGTTATTATATCACACGCTGATTATATACTGTAATAATGTTATTATATCACACGCTGATTATACTGTAATAATGTTATTATATCACACGCTGATTATACTGTAATAATGTTATTATATCACACGCTGATTATACTGTAATAATGTTATTATATCACACGCTGATTATATACTGTAATAATGTTATTATATCACGCTGATTATACTGTAATAATGTTATTATATCACACACTGATTATACTGTAATAATGTTATTATATCACACGCTGATTATACTGTAATAATGTTATTATATCACACGCTGATTATACTGTAATAATGTTATTATATCACACGCTGATTATACTGTAATAATGTTATTATATCACACGCTGATTATACTGTAATAATGTTATTATATCACACACTGATTATACTGTAATAATGTTATTATATCACACGCTGATTATACTGTAATAATGTTATTATATCACACACTGATTATATACTGTAATAATGTTATTATATCACACACTGATTATATACTGTAATAATGTTATTATATCACACGCTGATTATACTGTAATAATGTTATTATATCGCACGCTGATTATACTGTAATAATGTTATTATATCACACGCTGATTATACTGTAATAATGTTATTATATCACACGCTGATTATACTGTAATAATGTTATTATATCACACGCTGATTATACTGTAATAATGTTATTATATCACACGCTGATTATACTGTAATAATGTTATTATATCACACACTGATTATACTGTAATAATGTTATTATATCACACGCTGATTATATACTATAATAATGTTATTATATCACACGCTGATTATACTGTAATAATGTTATTATATCACACGCTGATTATACTGTAATAATGTTATTATATCACACACTGATTATACTGTAATAATGTTATTATATCACACGCTGATTATACTGTAATAATGTTATTATATCACACGCTGATTATACTGTAATAATGTTATTATATCACACGCTGATTATACTGTAATAATGTTATTATATCACACGCTGATTATACTGTAATAATGTTATTATATCACACGCTGATTATACTGTAATAATGTTATTATATCACACGCTGATTATATACTATAATAATGTTATTATATCACACGCTGATTATACTGTAATAATGTTATTCTATCACACACTGATTATACTGTAATAATGTTATTATATCACACGCTGATTATACTGTAATAATGTTATTATATCACACGCTGATTATACTGTAATAATGTTATTATATCACACGCTGATTATACTGTAATAATGTTATTATATCACACACTGATTATACTGTAATAATGTTATTATATCACACACTGATTATACTGTAATAATGTTATTATATCACACGCTGATTATACTGTAATAATGTTATTATATCACACGCTGATTATACTGTAATAATGTTATTATATCACACGCTGATTATACTGTAATAATGTTATTATATCACACACTGATTATACTGTAATAATGTTATTATATCACACACTGATTATACTGTAATAATGTTATTATATCACACGCTGATTATACTGTAATAATGTTATTATATCACACACTGATTATACTGTAATAATGTTATTATATCACACGCTGATTATACTGTAATAATGTTATTATATCACACGCTGATTATACTGTAATAATGTTATTATATCACACGCTGATTATACTGTAATAATGTTATTATATCACACGCTGATTATACTGTAATAATGTTATTATATCACACGCTGATTATACTGTAATAATGTTATTATATCACACACTGATTATACTGTAATAATGTTATTATATCACACGCTGATTATACTGTAATAATGTTATTATATCACACGCTGATTATACTGTAATAATGTTATTATATCACACACTGATTATACTGTAATAATGTTATTATATCACACGCTGATTATATACTGTAATAATGTTATTATATCACACGCTGATTATACTGTAATAATGTTATTATATCACACGCTGATTATACTGTAATAATGTTATTATATCACACGCTGATTATACTGTAATAATGTTATTATATCACACGCTGATTATATACTGTAATAATGTTATTATATCACACGCTGATTATACTGTAATAATGTTATTATATCACACGCTGATTATACTGTAATAATGTTATTATATCACACGCTGATTATACTGTAATAATGTTATTATATCACACGCTGATTATACTGTAATAATGTTATTATATCACACGCTGATTATACTGTAATAATGTTATTATATCACACACTGATTATACTGTAATAATGTTATTATATCGCACGCTGATTATACTGTAATAATGTTATTATATCACACACTGATTATACTGTAATAATGTTATTATATCACACGCTGATTATATACTGTAATAATGTTATTATATCACACGCTGATTATATACTGTAATAATGTTATTATATCACACACTGATTATACTGTAATAATGTTATTATATCACACACTGATTATACTGTAATAATGTTATTATATCACACGCTGATTATACTGTAATAATGTTATTATATCACACGCTGATTATACTGTAATAATGTTATTATATCACACGCTGATTATACTGTAATAATGTTATTATATCACACGCTGATTATACTGTAATAATGTTATTATATCGCACGCTGATTATACTGTAATAATGTTTGTTATTGGCCGATCCCGCGCTCCCGGCTGCCGCTCTGTGTTATTGCCAATGAGTGCATGTCGGAGACAAGCGGCGTTGTTGCTGCTGCTCTGTGTGGAGTCCTTTATTGTTTCCTGATTGTATTATAATGTTTGGTCTATAATGATGGCGCGTCACATGACCTCCGCAACCAATTGTGAGAGGACGAGAAGGAAGTGATTATTATATGAAGCTTATATTTAGCCAGGATTTGATATTAGGCGGTCACGTGGCTTATGTGGCGTGTTACTAGCGCCTGTCACTGTTAGGACTTCAACAGGGGATACGTTGTTATCGTACTCGTGTTGTCACACTGGACACTACTGGCGGTCCCTGTCGCTGCTCTGATGTAGTAGTGCCGTGTTGTCATGCGCTGGACACTACTGGCGGTCCCTGTCGCTGCTCTGATGTAGTAGTGCCGTGTTGTCACGCTGGACACTACTGGCGGTCCCTGTCACTGCTCTGATGTAGTAGTGCCGTGTAGTCATGCGCTGGACACTACTGGCGGTCCCTGTCGCTGCTCTGATGTAGTAGTGCCGTGTTGTCATACGCTGGACACTACTGACGGTCCCTGTCGCTGCTCTGATGTAGTAGTGCCGTGTTGTCATGCGCTGGACACTACTGGCGGTCCCTGTCGCTGCTCTGATGTAGTGCCGTGTTGTCATGCGCTGGACACTGCTGGCGGTCCCTGTCGTTGCTCTGATGTAGTAGTGCCGTGTTGTCATGCGCTGGACACTGCTGGCGGTCCCTGTCGCTGCTCTGATGTAGTAGTGCCGTGTTGTCATGCGCTGGACACTACTGGCGGTCCCTGTCACTGCTCTGATGTAGTAGTGCCGTATTGTCATGCGCTGGACACTGCTGGCGGTCCCTGTCGCTACTCTGATGTAGTCGTGCCGTGTTGTCACGCTGGACACTACTGGCGGTCCCTGTCGCTGCTCTGATGTAGTAGTGCCGTGTTGTCATGCGCTGGACACTACTGGTGGTCCCTGTCACTGCTCTGATGTAGTAGTGCCGTGTTGTCATGCGCTGGACACTACTGGCGGTCCCTGTCGCTGCTCTGATGTAGTAGTGCCGTGTTGTCATGCGCTGGACACTACTGGCGGTCCCTGTCGCTGCTCTGATGTAGTAGTGCCGTGTTGTCATTCGCTGGACACTACTGACGGTCCCTGTCGCTGCTCTGATGTAGTAGTGCCGTGTTGTCATGCGCTGGACACTACTGGCGGTCCCTGTCGCTGCTCTGATGTAGTAGTGCCGTGTTGTCATTTGCTGGACACTACTGGCGGTCTCTGTCACTGCTCTGATGTAGTAGTGCCGTGTTGTCATGCGCTGGACACCACTGGCGGTCTCTGTCACTGCTCTGATATAGTAGTGCCGTGTTGTCATGCGCTGGACACTACTGGCGGTCCCTGTCGCTGCTCTGATGTAGTAGTGCCGTGTTGTCATTCGCTGGACACTACTGACGGTCCCTGTCGCTGCTCTGATGTAGTAGTGCCGTGTTGTCATGCGCTGGACACTACTGGCGGTCCCTGTCGCTGCTCTGATGTAGTAGTGCCGTGTTGTCATTTGCTGGACACTACTGGCGGTCCCTGTCGCTGCTCTGATGTAGTAGTGCCGTGTTGTCATGCGCTGGACACCACTGGCGGTCTCTGTCACTGCTCTGATGTAGTAGTGCCGTGTTGTCATGCGCTGGACACCACTGGCGGTCTCTGTCACTGCTCTGATGTAGTAGTGCCGTGTTGTCATGCGCTGGACACCACTGGCGGTCTCTGTCACTGCTCTGATATAGTAGTGCCGTGTTGTCATGCGCTGGACACTACTGACGGTCCATGCACTTTACGCTGACGGTCTGAACCATCAGATCGATGTTATAGCACATGACCAGAAACAGGGGTGAGGGGCAGTTGTCAATGGTCGTTTCCCTCCCCCCCCCCCCCCACCCCACGCAGCATTGTAGAGGTTTACTTATCATTGCTAATATCTGCCTAATAAGTCAGTGAGAGATGATGGTGGTTGTGGTTCAGCTCCTGTCGAGCCTCCTGACACTTCTGTCAGCTCAGCGGCAGTTCTGAATCAGCTGAGATGGACTTGTTGCTATGGAGACGATGCCTGACAACCTCATTGAAAAACTCTGCTTAATGTTTTCCCAGCAACCAAAGTGTCAGACAGGACCCCGTGCTGATAACAGAGAGAAGCAGCGGTCACTCGTACCAGTCCTCCCCACGACACACTTTGGGTCAGTTCACACGTAGCCTAAATACTGCGGATTTTCCTCAATGTGTTTGCTGAAAACCCGCAGCTTAATACAGGAGCGGCCGAGCGGATACGATAAAACAAATCCCCTCCGCGCTGCGTTCAAAAGCGGAAGAAACTTTCAGAAATCGTCATGAGGTGCGTTTTTTGAATCCGCAGAAGGTCATTTGTATTTGTGGAATCGCTGCTTATTTCCTGCAGGTTTTCCGCATTGAATTCTCTGGGAGGTAAAACCCGCGACAAACAGCAGATGTTGCGATTTTTGAAGCGGAATCTCCGCTTTTCTGCCTAAAAAATGGCAACATCTGCTGTTTGTCGCGGGTTTTACCTTCCTATTGAATACAACGGGGAAATCCTGCAAACAAAATATCAGCGATTCCACGGATACAATTGACAGGCTGCGGATTAAGAAACCGCGCCGCAGGTCCGTTTCTGAGCTTTTTTTCCGCTTAGCATTTACGCAGCGGGTGGATGAGATCTGTTCACATCTCATCCACTCTGCCTCTCCTGTGTAACGCTGCGGATACGTTGCAGGAAAATCTGCAGTGTTTATGCTGCGTGTGAACTGACCCTCAATCAGACTTTCTTTTTCGCCGTGACTTTGGGTGACAGCCACAGCGAGCGGCGCCCCCACAGGAATAATTTCTGCCACTGTGTCTCTGCAACAAAATCTCTAGAGACTTAAAATCCACCCTGACCTAAAACATCACACAGCTGAGCGTTTGTTACAATTGCATACAGTCTAGACAATGTTCTGAGCTAAACACAGCAGCATGACCGATCGCTCTAATGCCCTGTTTGTTACAATGTATCAGTCCAGGTACGGCTGTGTTCACGTAGCGCTTGAGCGTTCCGTTGGCGGTTTACGTCTGGTGGGTTTCACAGAAAATACTTCCAACACAAATCTGCAACGTATGGCGCTGTACGGGCACCCGGTCGACGTCGCCAATTTCCTCCTGTTCTAAAAGTCCCACTGTAGAGGATAGCGCCGTCTACCGCACCGTTCTCCTGCATATAATGTATACATGTCGGGTGAATGGAGACCTAGGGATATGTTCTGCGGATGTGCTGGGAGCAGACGCCGAATGTAGTTCGTAAACCTGATGTGAACAGAGACTAAGGCCTCATGCACACAAACGTGTTTTTGCGGTCGCAATTCACCCGCAAATCTGCAGTTGAATTGTGGCCCTATTCATTTCAATGGGCCCATGCACACGAGCGTGGTTTCCGTGTCACGATCCGTGCATTGCCCGGGAGCCTGGACCGCAAAATGATTGGACATGTCTTATTACGGCCGTATTTTACGGTCCAGGCTCGTTGAAATGAATTCATGCGGCAATGTGCACGGCCCGCGATTTGCTGGCGGCCGCGGCTCACACTCTGCGGCCGTTCGAGTCGCAAATCACGGCCTGTGCG
This sequence comes from Rhinoderma darwinii, assembly GCF_050947455.1. Taxonomy (NCBI): domain Eukaryota; kingdom Metazoa; phylum Chordata; class Amphibia; order Anura; family Rhinodermatidae; genus Rhinoderma; species Rhinoderma darwinii. The sequence continues at coordinate 1,600,541 of NC_134699.1, read as the reverse complement.
CACCACTACGGTCGTGTGATTAAGGCCTAACATGTTTAAGTCTGGAGTCTGAGCTATGTCGTTCACAAGGAATTATCTAGATTGGATACATTTAAGCCTCTTGATGGCATAGAATACATATATTCACTGACAGCTAGCAGTGATCTTAAGAAGGGTGAGGAATTGAAACACACAGGCTATTTGAAAGTTGCAGGATTTCTCATTCTACAATGTTTACGTCTCATTTACATAAAATCAGAAACCTTTTGATCTAGATTTCTGCGGGGGATTTCCAGCAGATGAGCACTTTCTTCCATACCACCGCTACATGTCAGTTCATCACGGCGGAGGAGTCTGGAGACTTACACCGCAGCCAATGTTTAGCACCGGTCTGTCAGGTGATCACTTGGAGATTTCCCCTTTAAGTGGGATGTGATGAAATGTAGTTCTGTAATGCTGAAGATGACAGACAACTGAGAACAATAGCTGTCACGCGGCGTCCACGCAATGACTGTTATTCCGGTGCAGGCGCTTCTGTTCTGCATCTTCTTGTGTCTGGGGCTCAGTTGCCCTTTTACAGGTGGCTGCGGCCGCCTCATTCATTTTGAGGGCTGGTGCTTTGCGTGTGAGCTGCGTACTCTGGGCTTTTATTATGGTCCCGCTGGTAAATCCTTCAGCCTGAGCTCTCAGGAGGTGCCGACGTGTTGTCAGCAGTCTCTGCTCTGGGGTCATTAGGATGCTGAGACATAGCCGCCTGTCATCACCTGGGCACTCTCTCACTAATGTGACGCTATAATGGCCGATGATGGCGCTTCTCGTGTCCCCGACCCCCTGAGCTACAGATGGAGGGGTCTTCATTGTCTCATCACATGTGGAGGTTGTGGTCACTCTACTATAGAAAGAATGCATCTATTACTTGAAAGTGGACTTGTATAGATATATGTGCCTGTATATATGATATATGTGCCTGAGATATGCAGACTGCTGGAACGTGTGACCCTGCTCTCCCTGCTTGCTGATGGTTTCCTCAGTGTGTACTGTTTTTACGTCTTGTCCTGTAGCAGTGACACCTGCAGGCTGTAAATCGCAGCTGCACCACACTGTCCAACACCTTTATTTTCATATTGTCATTTTGGCCCACTGAGAGTCTGCAAGCCATTTACAAATTAATAGAAGGAATTGTGACTTGGAGGGATTCTCCCCATGTAATATCCTGACCCGAACCCCAGAATCCTCTCTGCTCCATGTAATATCCTGACCCGCATCCCAGGATCCTCTCTGCTCCATGTAATATCCTGACCCGCATCCCAGGATCCTCTCTGCCCCATGTATTATCCTGACCTCCATCCCAGAATCCTCTCTGCCCCATGTAATATCATTACCCTCATCCCAGAATCCTCTCTGCCCCATGTAATATCATTACCCTCATCCCAGGATCCTCTCTGCCCCAGGTGATATCATTATCCTCATCCCAGGATCCTCTCTGCCCCATGTGATATCCTGACCCGCATCCCAGAATCCTCCCTGCCCCTTGTAATATCCTGTCGGCTGGTTGCGCGCCCGTGTCGGCGTGTTGTGAGCACAGTCGCTCCTCTTTCCCCCTCCATGATTCATTGTGTATTGTCAGGACCTGTTCACACACACAGCAAGTCCAGACCCATCAGACATTGAGACGCCCCCACCCTGCACTGTTACCTCGCTTCTCACGTCACGCTCTGTAAAGATTCCCCCCTCCCCCCGTCTGCGTGTCCGCTTTCATTGTAGGTATAACATACTATTCATGAACCAGGAGGCGCAGGATGAACAGTTCTAGTTCCCTCCTAGATGGTAGAGCTACAAGTTGCACGCTGAACCAGTAAGAATATGTGTAGTGTGAGATAACCGTGACCATACGTCACCCTTCATTCAGGTGATTGACATTACTGTGATCTAGAGGCCGGATTCTACCAAATTATAAGATCGGTCTCTTAAAGGGCCCCTCCTGGACCCGTAGTTCCTGTTTATAGCCACTATCCTTTGTTCCCCTCCACAATTCCATGCTGGGCAGGCGCCTTAAGATTTGTTTATCCCAAGCTTTCTAATATATGAATAGAATGGCAAAACTGCAGTGAAGACTGACACACGGACAGTGCAGAGAGTGCGCCACTGCCACATCTAAACATTGTATGAATGGTAGACTGGGAACTTTTTGGGTTCTCTGTCAGCAGTGGTGTCGGACCAGCTTGGATGGCTATAGTATACTGCGACGTTACTGCGACACACGGACGTTACACAGCTTGAGTGAGTGACCTGAAACTGTTAGGCCATGTTCACACGCAGTAGCAAAATACGTTTGAAATTACGGAGCTGTTTTCGCCTGTAAACCGCTCCTGATTTTCAGACATTTTTTAACAACTCGCGTTTTTCGGGCGTATTTTACGGCCGTTTTTGGAGCTGTTTTTCAATGGAGTCACTGAAAAACGGCTCCAAAAATGTCCCAAGAAGTGACATGCACTTCTTTGACGCGGGCGTCTTTTTACGCGCCGTTTTTTGACAGCAACGCGTAAAATGACACCTCGTGGGAACAGAATACCGTAAAACCCATTGAAAACAATGGGCAGATGTTTGTAGGCGTATTAGGGGCGTTTTTTCAGGCGTAAAACGCCCGAATTACGTCTGAAAACAGTGCGTGTGAACATACCCTAAAGGGTTGTCCTGTGAGCCTTGTAGCTTCAGTGCTAGCTGCCTCCCTGATTTATTATTGGAAACAGTCAGTAAGCTTGTTGTCAGATGCCTCCCTAATAGCTTAACTGAGATCATAATGAGGGGGCATTTACTTTTTTCCTTATAAATACATAATATTAAAAAAAATATTTTATATATATATACACACACACACACACACACACACACACACACACACACACACACACACACACACACACACACACACACACACACACACACACACACACACACACACGGTACAAATGAACACAGCACTCCAACAAATCCAAAAATTAGGCCATGTGCTCGTCACCAGGGGATGAATCAATTCCCCAATTTAAATAGAGAGAAACCATAGAACGCAGTAACGGCACCAGGACTTCAAAGTAGATGAAAACAGGGTGGATTTATTCACCTCAAGACATCGACGTTTCGGTTCAACAGGAGCTTGAGAAAGGTTCCCGTTGAACCGAAACGTCACTGTCTTGAGGTGAATAAATCCACCCTGTTTTCATCTACTTTGATATATACTAAGTTACAGCCTTTGTTATACTCCAGAGCTGCACTCACTATTCTGCTGGTGGAGTCACTGTGTATATACATTACGTTACTGATCCTGTACTGATCCTGAGTTAAATCCTGCATTATACTCCAGAGCTGCACTCACTATTCTGCTGGTGGAGTCACTGTGTACATACATTACATTACTTATCCTGTACTGATCCTGAGTTACATCCTGTATTATACTCCAGAGCTGCCCTCACTATTCTGCTGGTGGAGTCACTGTGTACATACATTACATTACTTATCCTGCACTGATCCTGAGTTACATCCTGTATTATACTCCAGAGCTGCACTCCCTATTCTGCTGGTGGAGTCACTGTGTACATACATTACATTACTTATCCTGTACTGATCCTGAGTTATATCCTGTATTATACTCCAGAGCTGCCCTCACTATTCTGCTGGTGGAGTCACTGTGTATATACATTACGTTACTGATCCTTTGTTACATCCTGTATTATACTCCAGAGCTGCACTCACTATTCTGCTGGTGGAGTCACTGTGTACATACATTACATTACTTATCCTGCACTGATCCTGAGTTACATCCTGTATTATATACCAGAGCTGCAGTCACTATTCTGCTGGTGGGGTCACTGTGTACATACATTACATTACTTATCCTGTACTGATCCTGAGTTATATCCTGTATTATACTCCAGAGCTGCACTCACTATTCTGCTGGAGGAGTCACTGTGTACATACATTACATTACTTATCCTGTACTGATCCTGAGTTACATCCAGTATTATACCCCAGAGCTGCACTCACTATTCTGCTGGTGGAGTCACTGTGTACATACATTACATTACTTATCCTGTACTGATCCTGAGTTACATCCTGTATTATACTCCAGAGCTGCACTCCCTATTCTGCTGGTGGAGTCACTGTGTACATACATTACTTATCCTGTACTGATCCTGAGTTATATCCTGTATTATACTCCAGAGCTGCACTCACTATTCTGCTGGTGGAGTCACTGTGTACATACATTACATTACTTATCCTGCACTGATCCTGAGTTACATCCTGTATTATATACCAGAGCTGCAGTCACTATTCTGCTGGTGGAGTCACTGTGTACATACATTACATTACTTATCCTGTACTGATCCTGAGTTATATCCTGTATTATACTCCAGAGCTGCACTCACTATTCTGCTGGTGGGGTCACTGTGTACATACATTACATTACTTATCCTGTACTGATCCTGAGTTATATCCTGTATTATACTCCAGAGCTGCACTCACTATTCTGCTGGTGGAGTCACTGTGTACATACATTACATTACTTATCCTGTACTGATCCGGAGTTACATCCTGTATTATACTCCAGAGCTGCACTCCCTATTCTGCTGGTGGAGTCACTGTGTACATACATTACTTATCCTGTACTGATCCTGAGTTATATCCTGTATTATACTCCAGAGCTGCACTCACTATTCTGCTGGTGGAGTCACTGTGTATATACATTACATTACTTATCCTGTACTGATCCTGAGTTACATCCTGTATTATACTCCAGAGCTGTACTCACTATTCTGCTGGTGGAGTCACTGTGTACATACATTACATATCCTGTACTGATCCGGAGTTACATCCTGTATTATACTCCAGAGCTGCACTCACTAATCTGCTGGTAATACAGGATATAACTCAGGATCAGTACAGGATAAGCAATGTAATGTATGTACACAGTGACTCCATCAGCAGAATAGTGACTGCAGCTCTGGAGTATAATACAGGATGTAACTCAGGATCAGGATAAGTAATGTAATGTATGTACACAGTGACTCCACCAGCAGAATAGTGAGTTCAGCTCTGGAGTATATAATACAGGATGTAACTCAGGATCAGTACAGGATAAGTAATGTATTGTATGTACACAGTGACTCCACCAGCAGACTAGTGAGTGCAGCTCTGGAGTATAATACTGGATGTAACTCAGTATCAGTACAGGATAAGTAATGTATGTACACAGGGACTCCACCAGCAGAATAGTGACTGCAGCTCTGGAGTATAATACAGGATATAACTCAGGATCAGTACAGGATAAGTAATGTATGTACACAGTGACTCCACCAGCAGAATAGTGAGTGCAGCTCTGGAATATAATACAGGATGTAACTCAGGATCAGTACAGGATAAGTAATGTAATGTATGTACACAGTGACTCCACCAGCAGAATAGTGAGTGCCGCTCTGGAGTATAATACAGGATATAACTCAGGATCAGTACAGGATAAGTAATGTAATGTATGTACACAGTGACTCCACCAGCAGAATAGTGAGTGCAGCTCTGGAGTATAATACAGGATGTAACTCAGGATCAGTACAGGATAAGTAATGTAATGTATGTACACAGTGACTCCACCAGCAGAATAGTGAGTGCCGCTCTGGAGTATAATACAGGATGTAACTCAGGATCAGTACAGGATAAGTAATGTAATGTATGTACACAATGACTACACCAGCAGACTAGTGAGTGCAGCTCTGGAGTATAATACAGGATATAACTCCGGATCGGTAATGTATGTACGCAGTGACTCCACCATCACGGTATCGGCTCTTCTCCCTTGGAGAGCGCAGTCTTCATCCCTGTTTGTTCTTCTCTCTGCTGTTGGGTTAATGTTTGACTTGAGCACATTTGGATTTCTGTAATACCCGTGGCGTTTGGCCGTGTGAAGCAGCCAGATCCGGAAATGAAGGGAAGAAGTTGTACATCTGCTGTGTGTGTGGGAGAGGATGTTCTGCCGGGCACTTCGGAGAAGTCTCTGACCTTTGCTGGTGCCGAGGTCACCAGTGAGTTTGGAGGGAAGCTGCCGGGTACTTGCACTTTCACAGGGAGCTGCGTATTGAGGAAGCGGGCAGAAGCGGAGCCAAAACACAGAACACAGACATTGGTCACCTAGAGGAGACGAGCGGCATTGGGCCTGTAACTACAAGCACTGATAAACTGGCATGAATTGAGCTATTAGTGCTTCATTGGGGTTGTCTGATGACGGCTGATAAGGTCGTCTGATATGGGAGGTCCCTGCTCTGGACCCCCCCTCTATTAGCCAGAATGGAGGGCCACTCTGTAGAAGCTCCTTCTGTTCTGGTGGACTTGCATTACTTGGGTGGCCATTAATTTCAGTAGCGGCCAAGTAATTCTATGTTTCTTCCAGAGCGTCCTCTGCGGTGTGATTTCCTGTCTGGCGATCAGTGGCTCCTTCCTGAAGGGGCCTTCTCTTATGAGACAACCCCCTTAAAGGGAAGCTCTACATTAAAGGCAGTTTATTGAGCTTTATAGATAATCGCTTGTATAGTAATCTCCGGCGGGTTATATTGCTGCACGTCTGATGTTGTCCGTTTTCTGATGTTTGCTTGTGATTGATTACTCGTGTCTGGTCAACGGGTAAGTGATGGCGGATTCTTCATTGAGTATCTTTCACTAAAGGGCCGGTGTCTGGTCTTCTGTAAGTAAAGCATAATCGCTGTAGAATGAAAAGCCCTGAGACTTTAATAGACTTTGTGTATTCATTCATCACAATTTTCAAGAACTCTGCTTGCTGTCTGTAAATGGAAATATTGTTTCTTGCAGAGGCTAAAAATCTGAGCAGACCTAATACTAAGGCCTCACGCACACGGCCGTGCCCGTAATCACGGCCTGCGACTGCGGGGATGGCTGCGTGCCGCATTTTCGGGCCGTGCTCCGATACATAGTATGGGAGCACGGCCCGTAAAATACGAAAAGTAGGACATGCTCCATAATTCCCAGCACGGTTCTATGGCACGGACACCTATCTGTAGCGATACACGAAGGTGTCCGCGCCAAACAGAACCGAACGGGTCTGTAACTGTGGACCGTATTACGGTCCGCAATTACAGCTATTTTTTCCGGTGGTGTACACGGGGCCTAATATGGGATGTACAGCGGATGTTGTAGATCGTGACAGTGAGTTACACGACATTTCATTATCCAATTATCATCCCCGACATAAAGCTTGGTCTTTATTATTGTATGGACTCCGGATCGGGGATGCAGCAATAATAAGATCCCATAAGATCTAGATGGATCAGAGCAGTGAGGATGCGTTTCTGACCTTTAACCTTTTGCTTTGGTTATGTCTGCCCCTCCTCCAGCAGAAAGTGACGGTTTCTGTACAGTAAAGAGTTGCTTTAGAGGAGAAGGATAAGCGGCGTCCTCTATAATCACGATCATCACATCATGTGTGACCTCTCATTGGTTCATATTTCTGTACCGGGCACAGAACATAGCGTGCAGTTCACCTCTGTGTTTAGAGAGAGGATAATTTAGGGGGAAGTCTGACACCTTTGCCGGCATGGGAAAATAGTTGTCATGATCCGCTACATTGTAGAAACCGTAGTGTAACGGTGACGACGCTGTGCAGGGGAGGGGCTTATGCTCATTTTATAGATGGGGCTGTGACTTCTTCACCTTGTGATGAGGAGGAGTAGTTCCTCTGGGGCTGGAGATGAGCTGCCTGGTGTCGGGGGTATGTTCTGTTCTTATTTTACTATGCAGGTTTGGATATCACAGTATAAGACGTGTCCATGGGTGGGCGGGCAGCTCGCCTTGAGTAATGTGGTTGGAAGCTGTAAACTATGAACTACCCCTTTAAATCAGTTTGGCATGTTTTTGCTGCAGGCTACGTGTTCAGCTTGATGGGCCCCTAGCGCAGCAGCATTGGGCCCCTGTACATTTCTAGCATCCTCTGACTGCAAACGACCGTGTAAATCCAAGATGGCTGCTGGAGTTTTCCCCTTCATTTACCAACTAGAAAGCAATCGGCGTCTTATGTTTGTCTATTCTTGTCTTTCCCATTTCTTAGACTATTATTTTCTTTTTCTTTTTTTATTATAGTTTATATCTAGTAACTTTTTTTTATTTC